>NC_048433.1:7481607-7612160 GCF_004353265.1 Vitis riparia | reverse complement strand
AACCCATCTGTCACTGCATCGGTGATAACATCAACTAGTCGGGATGCTCCTTCTACACTCAAGAGGATAACTTCGATAAACATCATTGGCAAGTTAAATCTCTACGTTTATTAGCCACTACTGATGACCTTTCATCAGAAAATAACTGTCGCGAATAACATATGTCTCCATCACTGGAGAAATCTAGAACGAAGAAGCCTTAACCCTTCTTCATAGATGAACTCCACTGTCGAGAGGCCCTAATTGATCTACCATCACCAAGATTTTGGGAACTTCTTCAAAAAATCAACACAGGTAAATCCCTCTCTTTAGGGTTTATTTTTTCTCATGCTTTGTCTGGAATTAAAGCTTCTATAATTCTTTTTTGATGGTGTCACAACCTTTGTGATTTCGCACTAGAGAGATAGAAGCCTCTATTGCTTATAGATATCAACTATCAGGTCTTTATGGTAATTTCCCTTCATTTTCTTCAACCCCCACCTTATTTGACATTTCGAATACCTCATCCTCTGTAATTTCCATGTAAAACTTTGTTCCTCACCATCTGTTATTATCTAACCTAAGAGTATGCATGATAAGGGCTTGGAACAAATTTTAGCTCATCATCAGGTGCAAATTTTAGTTTCTAGTTCTTATTGTTTGTTTTGTTTGCTTCTTTTCTTTTAGTTTTTAATGTGCTTGTGATTTAATATTGGAATTTGATTTATTTAATTTGTAGGATTGGATATTTATGTTTTATTGGTACGTTAAAGGTTAGGATTGTGGATTATTTTTCTAATGTAATGGTAGAACTTGATTTTTTGTGTGGATCACAAATGGGGTTGGTGATTCTAATATGAGACAGTTTTACACAATGTGTTCTTCTCATTTATGGGTCCTACAGTGAGGATGTTGATCGTAGGGAAATGAGGCTGCTGGTTCAGGGATGGGAGAGATTTTGGTGAACTGCGTTCCTTATAGATTGGTGGGTTTCTTAGTAGGGCCATAGCTCTCAATTAGGTGAAAGTTAGATTTCTAATGTGTTTGCTAAAATGTTTCTGTTTTTGGTATTAATTTTATTAAAATTTACAAATTAAGGAATCATTTAGCAAAATTAATCCTAAGTTTCTATCAATTTATTGTTCTAGTGTTAGACTTTTAGATTTTTAATCATTTGTTGTTGCTCTATACCAGTGGCATTGGTTTTTTTTTCTCCTTTATGAGTATAAGAGTTTTCCTTTTTCCTAAAATTTTCTAGTTCTTTAGAGATTTGATAAGGCTTTGGTTTTTAGATTTGGACATTTAGCATTTTGAACTCTAGGATTTGAAGTTCAGTCTTATAGGTTTTTCAGTTCTTGAATTCAAGTTCACTTTAATGAAAATTATCATTTTGGATACTTAGATGTTTGTCTAAGCAGTAGCAGAATTTTTTAAAGGATAGTGAAAATTCATCAAAATCATTTTGTGGGACTTTTGATTTTGAGAAGTCTAATCCACCATCTATATGGCAACTTCTTGACAAGAGTTATCCATTCTGCAACTTAGATTAGAGAAAAGAAAAAAAAAAACTAGATGTTGTTAATGAAAATTAAAATACCTGCAAAGGGAAAGTTTGAGAAATGATCCAACTAGATGGTACTCTAGAAGCATAAATGACTTCCATTAGTGGGTTTTGATGGCAAAAAAAAAAAAAAAAAAACTGAAAATTCAAGGAATCATGAGGATTGCAATGTATTTTTTATTTCAAGGAATCATGAGGATTGTAAAAATAGGAATCTGTGGCACCTCATCTATGAGGTAAGTCTACATGTGTATAATATTTATTCCATATCTATTGAGTTACAGGAACTTTATTAAGGTTATAATTGAACCTCTTCCACTTTTTTCTTTCATTCATTGAATTTTGGTTGATGGTTTTTAACATATGTTTCTGGTTTCTGTGTTTGCTCTGTTAATTTTATTTTCCCCAAGGTTGTCATTGCTTCCGTTTATGAAATGTCAATTTCTCCATTATATGTATTTGTTGCCCTTCGTTTTTGTTTTATTTATCTTCCGTATTTTGTTTAAGAAACAAATAGATGGATTCTATGTTCGGTAGTGGTATTTTTATAATAAATTGTCTTTTTTTTTCCTTGTCCAATTTTAAATGTGTACTACAATAATAGTATTGGTTGATCACGGGCTTGCATATGAGCATTGAGAAATGTTGCTTTAAGGAATTAAAGCTATGAACCATGCATGCTTTTGGTGTTAATAGTATTCTAATATGATTTTAGAAAATATTCAATGGAAAAGTCCTTTCATGATTTCTATGAGCTTTGTGGGTTGGAAGGAGAGGGATTTCAAATGGAATGAGGAAAATGACAGAAAATGATGAGTCTTTGAGATGAGGAAGATGTGGAAGAAGGTGAGCATTTGAGAGGGGGTTTTATGAGTTTTCAAAAATTTAAGGTGATGTATGGGTTTGGTGAGGTAGGTAAAGAAATGGGTCTTAAGGGCAAAATAAGAGGTAAGATAGTATACCCCTTGGTAATATAGATAGATTGGAAAGTACAGGGAAATCAAGTTACACAAACCTAAACCTTAATTTATTTTCTTTTTCTCCTTTTTTCTTCCTCTTCTTTTTCCTGAATTTAACTAATCTCACAAGTTTTACTTCTAACATAGATTGCAATCACTAGCTAATAGAGGCTTTTTACTTGTTTAATGTGCCAGAGGATTTGGAATCTTGTTACTCAAGTGTACTTCCTGGTCAAGAATATTGTGTGGAAATATTTAACTGCTACTTCCCAGTCAAGAATATGGAAAGGAAATATTTAACTGCCACAAAATATTTCTATAGTTGAACTCTTTGAACAACCATTTTGTAACTTGGTAGAGTATGTCAGGGGAGTTTTACTGTCTGATTGTCCTACTGATTGCAAAAAATATTTAAGAAGCTGTCATATAAAAAGATTATGAAATATGTATCAAGAGCACAATGATCACAATATACAGGGTTAAAATCCTTCCATTAATGCTAAAAAAAAAAGGTAAAATAACTTCATCTGTGTTATGTTTAGTGATAGCTTGGGTGTGATAAAACTGAAGTCGTATTGTTATAATTGTTGGCTTGGTCTTGTGATAGTCTTGGCCTAGTAAAAGAACAGTCATAGTGCTATCATTGTTTGGCTTGGTTTACCATTTAAACTAAGGAACACAATAAGCTATCCTAAAACTTTATTTTATGTTAATGATTTTGGCTCTGTGCAATAATTAAGCGCCATACAATATTTTTGGACAGGAGGTGACCTACCAAAAATATTTTTGTACAGACTCTGGTCATCTTTTCATTCCTTGAACAGTTTACCAACCAAAATCTCATGATGTATTTGTTATTTAATGCTGAATTAAGGATTGTTGTTTTGGATTATTTATCTATTCGTTTTATGCATTCATTCTGAAGCTATTTCCAATAATTTTCTCCATGTGAAGCAATTATATAGAGATTTCTGTTTTTGTTACTTGCCAGGGTCTATTTGGTGAATCTGAAAAAGTCAAGTGGCATGGAACATGGGTTGTTAAAACAGTAATTAGAAGACAAATTTATGATGATCGTGTTACAATGTTTGTTAGATTATACTTTCTCTTTCCTGTTTTCTTAGTTTGATGAATTTGTTTGAGTTAATGTTAAAGAAATATAATGCTAGATGATGATAACTTTTTCTGTGAGCATGATCCTGATTACAGAGCATTTGTCAAAAGTAGGTTTTATTATGAATCTATTGTGTGGTCCTTTCCATAACCTTATTTATGGAATTGATTAATGATATATCCTATTTGTGGAAGCTTAATATTAGTTTAAGTTTAGATCATTATTGTGTGCATTGTTTGTATTGTCAAATTATAAAATTTAACATAGAAAATTCTATAATTTGGTTTAGAATTTGATTTTGTTTAGAGTTGGTTTAAAATATTTACTATATGATGCTTAGCAGTTAGAAATTCCATTGGCAAGGATAAAGCTGAACAAAATTTGCATTGTTGCCAAATAGTTGGGATCAGGCCCAACATATTATTCTCTAGCTCTACTGCTTGTATAAACTAGTATCAAATTAAATTAGGCTACCCAATTTTTAACCTGTTCCTTAAGAGTGTTATTTGTACAGAGTAGGCTTAGTTTTTAGATTTGCGAGCTTCAAGAACTAGGAAATATGAGAAGCCAATTGTGCTATCTGTTTGTTAGATAACAATATTCTTGCCTATATTTGCATAATCCTTGTAGTGCTCACATACTGTGTTTTATTTTATCTGAATGGTTGTTGGATAAAGTTAGAAGCACAAAGTGGCTGCAGGGAAGCTCTTGGATTTAGGAGGTTCAAAGGTTTAGAATTCATGGTCCTATTTGTTTGGGGGCTTGTTAAATAACAATAGCTTGCCTATATTTGCATTATCCTTGTAGCTGCTCGCATAATCCTATCAAATGGTTGGGTAGACTTTTCAGAGATGCTTGAATTGATTCTTGACCATTGAATCTTTTTTGTCCACACAAAAATTTCTATTATCCAATCCAGCCTCTTATTTTTATTATTCAAACCAGCCTCTTAAATTTTTTTCTGTTTTTTCTATCATTGTACAAGTTCAACGAACCTCTAGCAAAAGTAGCCTCTTATTATTTTATTAAGGTGCTATTTTATTTTATATCTTTGATCAGTGTTGAAGTAGTTATTAACTTGTTAATCAATTAAATGGTGCTACGTGGGATCTTATTCTTATTTTATTTTTTAAAGGAAAAGAAAATCTACTCAAATAAATATATATATATAATAGTGTAATGGTCTTCAAATTCAAAACATGAACCCCACTAATGGAGTGAATTGACATCCAGGTTGCATCAAAAATGCATGTAACAACTAAGATGAGTGGGCTAATTTTTAGTATTTGTATTGAGTTATTTTATTTACATCTCGAATTTTCCAAAATACATTGTAAACATCAAAGATAGTTGTATTATAGAGACAAGAAGATCTCAGTATCTTATTATGTTTTACCCTTTTTCTTTGCTAAGGATGTCTTCTAAAATTTTATTTGTTTTTTTTATTCTCAACTCTTTGAAGTATAAATTTTTGTTCACGTTATAGAATGAAAATTGTTTTTCTATTACGACTTTCAAGATAAGATTTTCTATATCATACATATAGTCTTATAAGCTATTTAATTATATATTAAATTTCATAGTTCTCATATATGACTTACTTTTTCATCAACTTAATTATCTTATGAACTTTTTAATGTTTTTAAAATCATGTCTCTTATAGTATAATCTCGTGATGATTGTATAGCATAACTCTAGTACTTTTATTTTTTCCATGGAACAATATGTATTTTGATCCATCCACTTATTAGTATAAATGTTAAGGTAATGTTATTTTCTTTCTAAGTTTAGCTTTTCAATGCTTTTTGTGGGGTGTATTTCCATCTATTAGAATTTCCAGTCAACCATTTCTTAAAGTTCATTGAAGTTGAGATACTCCTAATTTTAGGAGCTCAAGGACCTCTCTTCCTTTTCACACATTTTTTTCCATTATTAAAATAATTCTCTGTGTTAAAGAATGATAATCCAGGTTGTAGTAAATTAGAAAAACATAAATCTTAGGAATTGACTTAAATGTTTATTCAATAATTTTGTACTTTTAGAATATTACCAAAGTAAACCAAGTGGAAGCATAATATGGTACAACAATGAAAATTATTTATTTATTTTATTTTTATTTTTAACTTTAAAGTTTAGGTTAGTGAGCAAGCTTGAGCAGTCTAAATTAATTCTATGAAGGTCATAGTTTCAATAATGTTTATTGGTTGTTATATGTATAATTTAAAGGTTTTTTTTCTTCTTTTGTTTACAGGTTGCAAATGAAATCAATATGATCTTCAAGGTGTCAAAAGAAGAAAAATTGTCACGTTGAAGAAAGTGATTCCAAAAATCATGAAGATTACGTGATTGAACTCATTAGGAGGTTGAATTAGGTTTTTGCATATTATGGTTTATTTTAATGGTTTTTTTCCTTAGCTTTTGTTCTTATATTAAAAGAATTGTAAATTATAGTCCAACAATTTGTGTGTAATCATTATATAAGTAGTTATATTAATTGCTTAGATTAGGTAATTGTATATTAGTTTTTGGAAATTTTAATTGGTAAAGTTTTATTCAATTTTATGGTGTAAAATTGTTTTTTCTTTATTTAATTATAGGAAATTCATTATTTTAATAAAAAAAATAAAATCATTTTTTTATTAGAACATGTTCAAAAATGACATTTTTATAGGTGTCATTCTTAAAATAAGTCAAAGATGACACTTCTATAAGTGTCAAGATTGATAATTTTGTAAAAATTCTTTAATAGAAAACACTTAGAGATGACGCTTTTAGAAGTGTCATTGTTAATATTAATCAAAGACGACACTTGTTAGAAGTGTCATAGAAAACATAAAATCAAAGATGGCGCTCCTTAGAAGTGTCATTGTTGATTGAAACCTATAATGACAGGCTAGGAGATGACACTTGTGGGAAGCGTCATCTTTTGCCTTCCTTGACACTTAAAAAGCGTCATTATTCCCTTTTTTTCTTGTAGTGCTAACCCAAACAATTATCTTGTAATTGGAAGTTACCAATTACCAAATACCTGTTCAGAGTAGCGGAACAAAATCTAAATCCTCAAAATTCAATTTCAAAACTAAACATCCACTATCCAAAATCCATTGTCCAATATTTGCAAACTTAAACAATTTAAGTACTAGAACAAATTTCAAAATCTCCAAAACTCAACTTTGACCTAACATAAAATTTGAAGGATCAATATCCAAATAACTTCCAAATACCAAAAGATCCAAATGAACACAACTAACAATTAAACAAAATCCAACATAAAATCCTAAGTCAAATCCTAATGATGACCATTCCTCAGCCTAGCCATCACTCCTCACCCGAACTAAGGATACCTGAAAAGAAGTCAACAAATGGGAATGAGCTCACAGCTCAATAAGGAATATTAATGCAGTTCATGGATCAAATATTTCCATTTCAAGTAGGAGATATCGTTTTTTTTTTTTTTTTCCTCATCAAATATCAGAGTTTCAAAAATACCAATGTATTTAAATTTCAACCAACCATTTTCAGGTCAAATTCAAACACTTTCACATAAGATTCAATCAAATCCATTCAATTTTTCATTACTCTGGTTATCAAATATCAAATGCCCAGTTAGGTGGGACTTTTCAAATGGGTGGCTAGCCTCAAATTGTTCCTGGTGGAAGGAACCAAACACTATAGTACTAGTAACCTCTAACCAAACCCCTAGAGATTGGGATCCAAATCAATTACATTCCCACCATGAAATGTAAAGGTCAACTATTATATCCCGTTGAGAGGGCCGAATAGTCAACTATTATATCCCGTTGACAAGGGCCAAATAAACCAGAGTGATGTTTTTGTTCAAGTATTCAAATTTACACAACATAATATCTCCATATTTTGTGTCATAAATAAAACAAAATATTCCAACATAATATTTAGTGCAAAACAATTTGATCCATGCATGGTAACAAAATATCATTTTCTTTTCCACAATTCAAAATAACATATAAAATAATTTAATTTTATAAATATTGCATTAACTTCCCTTACCTCAAAATATGCAAAGACCTTGAAGGAAAAATAACCCTGAAAAGTCTGCTCCTCACCTAACACAATAAAAAGACAACTATTACTATTTACCTAAAATATAAATTGATAATCCTAAAATTTCTAAATGTTAAGATTAATATTTTTTATTAACAAAGTAATAATTTAATTACTCTATTCCTTATTTAATTATAATTTTTTTTTTCTAATTTAAGTCAAAGAACACCTCATAACTTAACTATTTACTATTTATTTTACTAATTAAATTTTATTCTATTTATTAGCTTAATTTTACCAACTAATCTTGTACTTCACTTTATTTACATAAACCTGTATATATAAATATTATTATTATTGCACTTCCTAATTCTCTGAATTGCTAACTCATTTCTTAATAATTAAAAAAAAATCTGGTTTATTATTACTTAACAATTACTAGCAAGAACCTATACGTCATCAAAAGTTCCAACACCTAGTTCCATATTATACTAGTCTTCATACTCAGCATTACTACCCATTCCTAACACCTGTACCTCACTCTTTTTTTTCTTTTCTTTTCTACCCATTACTACTTTATTAATATAATATATATATATATGAAAAACATTCTTTTTACACTCTCTGCCATTCCAGCACACGAGAATTTAATTTTTTTTAGTAAAATATTATTTTCTCACTCTCTCATTCCCATTACACACGGCATAACCAACAAGTCTTTTTTTATTTTATTTTATTTATTTATTTTTATTATTCTCTGGCTATCACCTGCCGCCACAACACGCCCAAAAATTTCCTTCATTTTTTTTTTTTACTCAGATTTATTCTTCTAAATTTCAAAGTTTCTCAATTTCCAACAATAAACTGCCCCATGTTCATAATTTAATTTCTTTTTTTTTTTTCTAAACATTTAGGAAATTCCTAATTTCTAAAATTTCCAATTTTTTACCATTGAAATAATTCATGTTCATGAATTTTCAATGTTTTGATTTAAAAACTAAATAGACAACCCTAATCTAGATTTGGGTTTTCCAAAAGATATCTATGTGTTTGAAATTAATCAGTGAATCTAAAATATTAAACTAGAGGTTAGAATCTTACCTATAGAGATCTGTTCTTCAACCCTAAATCTGACTCCAACCTACGTTTCTGAAATTCTGCGAACAGGAACTCTATTCAGAAAAGAACAAGAAGAAATAGAATTTCTAATTTATACCTAAGGTATTTATTCATAAAATTACACTTTTACCCATCTTCCACTTTATTAAATTAATTAATTAACTAATTTAATTATTATTAGTAATTTCCTAAATTACCCTTAAAAAATATTTGGGCATTACATCCTCCCCTCCTTAACAAAAGTTTAGTCCTCTAAACTTGACATACCTGAGTCTTGAAATAATTGAGGATGTTTTTCTCTCATCTCTTCTTCTAACTCCCAAGTGGCCTCTCGGATACTATAATTGCTCCACTGGACCTTTACCAACTTGAAAACAGCATGTTGCAGTACCTTATCCATCACATCCACAATTTGAACTGGTACCTCTTCATAGGTCAAGTCCTCAGAAATTTGAATAGGCTCCAACTCCACAACATGAGAGGGATCATAAATATACTTCCTCAAGGTTGAAACATGGAAAACATTATGAATCTTAGATAGACTTGGGGGCAAGGCTACTTTATATGCCAAAGTGCCTACTCTTTCTAATATTTCAAACGGACCCACAAAACGAGGACTAAGTTTTCCTTTTCTCCCAAATCTCATCACAGACTTCATAGGTGAAACTTTCAAGAACACATTATCACCCACCTCAAACTCCAAATCTCGCCTACGATTATCAGCATAACTCTTATGTCTACTTTGAGTGCTTTTAATCTTTCTTTAATCAAAGCAACTTTTTCAACAGTCAACTGCACAAGTTCAGGCCCCAAAAGTTTCATTTCTCCAACATCATTCCAACAGATAGGAGATTGACATTTTCTACCATACAATGCCTCAAAAGGGGCCATCCCAATGCTAGCTTGAAAACTATTGTTATAGGCAAACTCTACTAAAGGTAAATGATCATCCCAATTACCTTGCAGGTCCAAAATACAAGCTCTCAACAAGTCTTCCAAAACCTGAATTACCCTTTTTGATTGGCCATCAGTTTGAGGATGGAAAGCAGTACTAAAACTCAACTTAGTGCCCAAAGCTTTTTGTAGACTATGACAGAATCTAGAAGTGAAACGAGGATCTCTGTCAGACACTATAGAAACTGGTACTCCATGCATTCTCACAATCTCCTTCACATAAAGAGAAGCTAAACGATCTAAAGAAAAGTTGAATTTCATAGGCAAAAAGTGAGCAGACTTTGTCAACCGATCAACAATCACCCAAATAACATTATTACCCCCTAAGGTTCTTGGCAATCTTATCACAAAATCCATGGTAATATGCTCCCACTTCCACTCGGGAATAGCAAGTGGCTGCAAAGACCCTACTGGTCACTGATGCTCAGCCTTCACTTGTTGACACACTAAACACTGAGCCACAAATTGTGCAATATCACGCTTCATACCTGACCACCAATAGTTTTGCCTCAAATCCTTGTACATCTTTGTCCCTCCTGGGTGGATTGCAAACTTGGAACAATGAGCTTCCTCTAAAAGCTCTCTCCTTAAGTCTTCATCATTTGGGACACAAAGTCTAGTCCCAAATCTCAAGATCTCATCATCTGACAAAACAAAATCAGGCTTACTGCCCCTCTTAACTTCCTCCATAACTTGCACTAATTGGGAATCATTCTTTTGTAGGGTCTTAATTCTCCCAACTAAGTCTAGTTGTACTCTGAAATTTTCTACAAGTGCTCCTAAGCCCATAACTCGAAAGTGGACTTGTAAACTCCTCAACTCTTCAAGTAACTGCCTTTGACAGCCTCTAATAGCTGCTAGAGAACCAACTGACTTCCTACTCAAGGCATCAGCTACAACATTCGCTTTCCTAGGATGATACTGAATAATACAATCATAGTCCTTAAGTAGTTCTATCCATCTTCTCTGTCTCATGTTCAACTCCTTTTGGGAAAATAGATACTTCAAACTCTTATGATCTGTGAATATCTCACAAGTTTCACCAAAAAGAAAATGTCTCCAAATCTTAAGTGCAAAAACCACAGCAGCTAACTCCAAATCATGAGTAGGGTAGTTCCTTTCATAAGACTTCAACTGTCTAGAAGCATAAGCTACACCTCTCCCATGCTGCATAAGAACACAACCCAAACCCTGATGAGAGGCATCACTATACACCACAAATCCTCCTGAACCTGAAGAGATAGTCAAAATAGGAGTTGACACTAATCTATTCTTCAACTCTTGGAAGCTACATTCATAATCATCAGACCACTCAAACTTAAACCTTCTGTGTCAACTTAGTTAAAGGTAGGGCAATCTTAGAGAACCCTTCTATAAACCGCCTATAGTAACCAGCAAGTCCCAAGAAACTTCGAATCTCAATCACAGTACTAGGTCTTCTCCAATTAGCTACAGCATCTACCTTTCCAGGGTCAATTGAGATGTCATCATTGCTTACCACATGCCCAAGGAAAGAAATTCGGTCTAACCAAAACTCACACTTCTTCAGTTTAGCATACAACTATTTATCTCTGAGGGTTTGTAATACAATGCTCAAATGGCCCTCATGCTCCTCTCTACTTCTTGAGTATACCAAGATGTCATCTATAAAAACCACCACAAATTGATCTAGATAGGGCCTGAATACCCTATTCATTAAGTCCATAAAAATAGCAGGTGCATTAGTCAAACCAAAAGGCATAACCAAAAACTCATAATGCTCGTATCTAGTTCGAAAAGCAATCTTGGTTACATCTTCACTTCTAACCCTTAATTGATGATAACCAGACCGAAGATCAATCTTAAAGAACACACAAGCACCTTGTAGCTGATCAAACAAATCATCAATCAGAGGAAGGGGATACTTGTTCCTCACTGTCACCTTATTCAACTCCCTATAGTCAATGCAAAGTCTCATTGAGCCATCCTTCTTTTTCACAAATAGAACAGGAGCTCCCCAAGGTGAAACACTGGGCCTGATAAAACCCTTTTCTAATAACTCCTGAAGCTAAACTTTCAACTCCCTAAGCTCCACAGGTGCCATCTTGTATGGGGCCTTAGACATAGGACCTGTTCTTGGTACCAGATCGATGGTGAACTCCACTTCTCTCTCTGGTGGCAAGCCAAGCAAATCCTCTGGAAAGACATCAGGATACTCCCTTACTATGGGTATGTCTTCCAACTTCAAATCACTTTCATTACTCATCACACTAGCCAAAAATCCTTGGCAACCCTTCTTGAGAAAGCTACTAGCTCGCAAGGCTGAGATCATACGTAGTGGTCTGTCCACATGCTTCCCTTCAAAGCTAAACTTAGGCTGACCAAGAATACTAAACGTCACCCTTTTCTCAAAACAGTCAATAGAGGCATGGTAGGAAGCTAACCAATCCATCCCCAAAATCACATCAAAATCCTGAAGGTCAATGAGTACTAAGTCAACTGGCATTTCCTTATAACCAATCATCACAATACAATTTCTAAGCATTCTACTGGCCACAACAAAATCTCCCACAGGAGTAGCAACAATCAAATCAAAGTCCATGCTAGCAATAGGCAAACCCAACAAACCAGCAAAAGATACTGAAACAAAAGAGTGTGTTGATCCAGGATCAATCAAGACTCTAGCAAATAAGGTGTGGATTCGGAGAGTACCTGTCACCACATCAGAAGTGGCCTGAGCATCTCGATGAGTCATAGCAAACACCCACCCTTGGGCTTTGGGTTTCTGTTTATCCTCCTTATTTTCCTCTTTAAGCTTCCCAGTGATGAACTTCCTATTCTTTGGACAATCTCTGATCAAATGTCCTTGCTTCCCACAACCAAAGCAAGCTCCAATCTTTCTATAGCATGGCCTACCCCCATGCTTCTTACCACAAGTAGGACAAGCCCCATCTAAATTCTGCGCTGCCTTCCCTTTATTCTGATTTCTTCCTGATGTAGACCTTCGTTGTGCTTGATTACCATGAGCACCATCACTTCTATTTCGCTTCGTTTGCTGTTCCCTATACTGATGAAGCTCCTCATTATCTTTCTCTGCTATAAGGGCTCTATCAACAACCTCTGAATAGACACCAAGCTTCAGAATAGATATCTTGTTCTTCAAATAAGGCTTCAATCCATCCTGAAACTTTAATGCCTTTTCCTCCTCTATAGCAATCAACTGTGGGGAAAAACGTGATAACTCTGTAAGTTTGGCCTCCTACTGAGCCATAGTCATATCCCACTGTTCCAAACGAATAAACTCTCCCACCTTCTGCCGCCTAACACTATCAGTGAAATACTTCTTGTAGAAAGCCTCCCTAAATTGTCTCCATGTTATGGGTCCCTGATCCTCTAAAATGTTATGGGTCCCTGATCCTCTAAAAGTCTCCTAGTCATATGCCACCAATGATCTGCCTCTTTATCTAACATAAAAGTTGCATAAGAGGCTTTTTGCTCCTTAGAGCAATCTATTACACCAAAGAATTTCTCCATCTTAAGGATCCAAGCCTCTACCTCTGTGGAATCTGTAACACCAGAAAAGTAAGGAGGACCCAATTTCTTGAAGTCATCAAAAGAGCTACCCCTAGAAGATGAAGGTTGTCCCTGAACATTAGTCCCAACAGCTCGAGCTTGGCGTTCAACTAAACCAACTAGTGTCCCAAGATACCTATAGATCCCTTCTACACTCACAGGAGGCAAACCCTCAACTGGAGGTACATCATCATTAGCCTGACTGTTTTGTGAAGAAGTTGCTCTTCTTGGTGGCATGATGTCCTAAAATAATAAAGCATAACTGATTACTACCAAAAAGTTCTATTTTGTAGACCTAATTATAATGGTTTTAAGCACCTTTGAGTAGTAATCATATTCATTTAACCCAATTAATTCATTAAGGTCCTTAGTAATTGGTTTTAACCATTTTGTGGCAAGTTTACATGTTTATATCAGCTTATGAATCAATTTCAAGCATGCCAAATGATGGAGGAGCTACTTGGACAAGTTAAATCAAGCTTTTAGCTACACCAAAGCAAGCCAACAAAAGGAGAGAAGCAAAGAGAAGCAAAAAAAAGCAAAAGAGAAGCAAAGAGAAGCAAGGAGGAAAACAGAGGACAGCAGCTGCAGTCTTCTTTGGCACTTTTAGAGCACTTCCCGAAGTCCATTTTTTACATGCTATATATCATTTCAAAGCTCAAGAAGTCAAGGATCCAACGCTTTTAACTGTGTATGATTTGGAGCTGAAACGAGAAAGTTATGGCCTTCGGAAGACAACTGCTGTAGGTGTGCGAAAATTTCGCACACCCCCTTCAGGTGTGCGAATGGTGTGCGAGTTTCGCACACCCCTTTCCCTGTTTTGCCGACTCCACACGAGATCTTTTCTTTTAGATATTTTTGTATAAATTTCCATTCTTCTCCTTGTAATCCACCAATCATAAGATTTCTTAGCTAGGAAGGTTGGAAAAACTTCTCTATTTATACTCCCTTGCATCCATTGTAATACATATGGAGGAATATATGGAAGATATGTAAGATAGATATAGAAATATATAAAGCTTGGTTTTTCTCTCTTCTCCGGTTCTTCTCCATTTCTATTTTCTTAGTAGCCAAACATCCTTGGTGGATGAAATCTCCAAGGATGAGAGGCTAACCTTTTAAGTTTCTCAAAGTATGGATGTTATGTGATGGCTTGGATGCATTCCCATGGAAATTTCTCGCACCCGGAAGGTAAAGTAGTCATTTTTCATTAATGGTTCATTAATGCAAAGTTTAGTTTTTATTTCCATTGGACAACTTCCAACGGCCAATACTTGATAAGCTTTTGGATTTCTATCCATTAGTTATCTCCTACGAGCTATTGGAAGGTGAGGTTTTCAATTCCAAGTTTTGCATTAATCTATTAGAACCAATTTCAATGGCCATTGAAAGGTGAGTTTATTACCTGGAATGACTTTGAGTTGCCAATATTTGATAAGCTTTTGGCTTTAGACCATTAGTTATCTCTTACGAGCCATTCAAAGGAAGTCTAAGGTGAATAACCATTAATAAAATTCACTACCATCTGTTTTGCCATTTTAAAGGATTAAAACTTGATTTGCTAAATCCATACCGGTTCGGGAAGCAAGCATCACCATAGTTGCAACCCCAACGCGAGGAGCCTATCCTGAGATTTCCAATTTGCATAAGAGCCAGAGCATAGCTATCCTATCTTTGAGAAACTTGTTTTTACACCCTTTCATTTTAGTCTTTAATGTTAGCTTAAATTAGTTTAAATCTTTCTAAAACATTTACATCTTCTTTTAAAGCTAACATCCATAAGAAAATCACCTATTTTCCTAATTTGAATATCACTTGTGTTTGCGAAAACCCTTCCCAGTGAACGATCCTAGATTCACTATGCTATAGTAGCTTGGCTACTTTAGTAATAGTATCTAAGGTATAAATTTTGTTGATACGCCTTTAAAGCTAAGCTACCATGAGTCGCATCAAATGGCGTCGTTGCCGGGGAAGGTGCCACAAGCACAGTGAAGCAACCATTAAGGGTAACTTGTGATCTTCATCACAAGTTTGGTGAGTTTTCTTATAATTTTTTTTTTTTAGTTTAGTTTTTATTTAGTTAAATTTTTTATTCTCTTTTCTTTTATTTTTGTTTTAATTTCAATTTGTGCATTCCTTGTTAGATTCGAGACCAAGAGGGAACCCTGGTACAAGTTGAACAAAAGAGCCTTAGTTGAATATCATTTTTTTTAGAAATGGAAATTCCACATGAAGATCAAAGCTCTCAACATCAACCGAAGGACAAATTCACATACTTATCCATGAGGGATCGGATTGAATTGGGGAAAAGGCAAGTTCAACAAAGCCAATGGGGTAGTGATCAAAGCTCTCAACATCAACCGAAGGACAAATTCGCATACCTATCCATGAGGGATCGGATTGAATTAGGGAAAAGGCAAAGTCAACAAAGCCATTGGGGTAGTAAGTATGTTTTGAATAGAGATGATTCATATGAGCATACGGTAGGAGAGTGCCCTACCATTCCAACTATGAGAGAAATGCGCGGTTACCAAAGCTCCTACACCTCAAGTTGGAATAACCATCCCAACCTTACAACCCAACCTCAACCTCAACCATCAATGAGTACATCTTCATTGGAGCAAGCCATTTTGAAGATAAGCAAAGTCATGGAGGACTTTGTAGGTGAGCAACAAAAGATCAACTCTCATCTTAATGAAAAGATTGATAAATTGGAGAGTTCAATAAATGTAAGAATGGAGGAGGTTTATAATGATCTATCACTAAGGATAGAAAAAGTTCAAGACTCCATTGAGAAGCTCACCAATCTCGACATAGCAAGGGGAAAAAGGAAGCTTCCTCCTCAACCCCACCATAACCTTCAAGGAACCAATGCAAAAAGATCAAGGAAAGTGTTGAAGATCGACACTTTGGTGGGGGATTGCTATGAAAACTCTATGGACCAACCTTCCATTGAAAATCATAAGGTTCAAGATGATAAAGGGTTACCTGAATCCTTTAAAGCATCCACTTCTCTAGGGAAGAGAAGAGAAACGAATTCCCTTGGACCAAATGGGAAGGATGCCAATTTTGTTTGGGATCCAGGGGGAATTCAGCATGACGTGGATGTGTAAGTGAGGATGAGCTAAATAGTTCATCTTCTTTTTAGGGTACATGCTATCAGCTTCATTTAAATTCTATGCTTTCTTTAAATTTATGCATGTTTTAGTTTGAATTCTTAGCTTTAATTTAGTTTTAATATGTTTTTTAGATGAGTTTTGAAGTGTTCATGTAGGTACGATGCTTGCAAAAATCGAAATGGAGGTGAAACAGAGGAAACAGAGGAAACAAAGAGAAGCAAAGAGAAGCAAGGAGGAAAATAGAGGACAGCAGCTGCAGTCTTCTTTGGCACTTTTGGAGCACTTCCCGAAGTCCATTTTTTACATGCTATATATCATTTCAAAGCTCAAGAAGTCAAGAATCCAACGCTTCAAACCGTGTACGATTTGGAGCTGAAACGAGGAAGTTATGGCCTTCGGAAGACAACTGCTGCAGGTGTGCGAAAATTTCGCACACCCCCTTCAGGTGTGCAAATGGTGTGCGAGTTTCGCACACCCCTTGCCCTATTTTGCCGACTCACACGAGATCTTTTCTTTTAGATATTTTTGTATAAATTTCCATTCTTCTCCTTGTAATCCACCAATCATAAGATTTCTTAGCTAGGAAGGTTGGAAAAACTTCTCTATTTATACTCCTTTGCATCCGTTGTAATACATAGAAATATATGTAAGATATATATAGAAATATATAAAGCTTGGTTTTTCTCTCTTTTCCAGTTCTTCTCCATTTCTATTTTCTTAGTAGCCAAACATCCTTGGTGGATGAAATCCCCAAGGATGAGAGGCTAAAACCTTTTAAGTTTCTCAAAGTATGGATGTTATGTGATGGCTTGGATGCATTCCCATGGAAATTTCTCGCACCCGAAAGGTAAGGTAGTCATTTTTCATTAATGGTTCATTAATGCAAAGTTTAGTTTTTATTTCCATTGGACAACTTCCAACGGCCAATACTTGATAAGCTTTTGGATTTCTATCCATTAGTTATCTCCTACGAGCTATTGAAAGGTGAGGTTTTCAATTCCAAGTTTTGCATTAATCCATTAGAACCAATTTCAATGGCCATTGAAAGGTGAGTTTATCACTTGGAATGACTTTGAGTTGCCAATATTTGGTAAGCTTTTGGCTTTAGACCATTAGTTATCTCTTACGAGCCATTCAAAGGAAGTCTAAGGTGAATAACCATTGATGAAATTCACTACCATCTGTTTTGCCATTTTAAAGGATTAAAACTTGATTTGCTAAATCCATACCGGTTCGGGAAGCAAGCATCACCATAGTTGCAACCCCAACGCGAGGAGCCTATCCTGAGATTTCCAATTTGCATAAGAGCCCGAGCATAGCTATCCTATCTTTGAGAAACTTGTTTTTACACCCTTTCATTTTAGTCTTTAATGTTAGCTTAAATTAGTTTAAATCTTTCTAAAACATTTGCATCTTCTTTTAAAGCTAACATCCATAAGAAAATCACCTATTTTCCTAATTTGAATATCACTTGTGTTTGCAAAAACCCTTCCTAGTGAACGATCCTAGAACCACTATGCTATAGTAGCTTGGCTACTTTAGTAATAGTATCTAAGGTATAAATTTTGTTGATACGCCTTTAAAGCTAAGCTACCATGAGTCACATCAAATGGCGTCATTGCCGGGGATCGAACCCGGGTCACCCGCGTGACAGGCGGGAATACTCACCACTATACTACATCTTGGTGGCATGATGTCCTAAAATAATAAAGCATAACTAAATTAGTAACTAAAGAACCAATTAGAAAATTTCCAAATAAAGAAAGAATTGGAATTTATACTAAATGAAACTAAAACTTAAACAAATGCGACACTCATCTATCCCCAATCTAAACCAATTCAAATTCCCATCAAGATCAAAACCTAGTGCTCTAATACCACTCTGTCACGCCCCAAGACCCACTCCAAGGGCGTGACGGTCAATTCACACTTAAACGCGAAGGCTTACAGTGTAACCTGACCCAAACAATTATCTTGTAATTGGAAGTTACCAATTACCAAATACCTGTTCAGAGTAGCGGAACAAAATCTAAAATCCTCAAAATTCAATTTCAAAACTAAAACATCCACTATCCAAAATCCATTGTCCAAATATTTTCAAACTTAAACAATTCAAGTACTAGAATAAATTTCAAAATCTCCAAAACTCAACTTTGACCTAACATAAAATTTGAAGGATCAATATCCAAATAACTTCCAAATACCAAAAGATCCAAATGAACACAACTAACAGTTAAACAAAATTCAACATAAAATCCTAAGTCAAATCCTAATGATGACCATTCCTCAGCCTAGCCAGCACTCCTCACCCGAACTAAGGATACTTGAAAAGTAGTCAACAAATGGGAATGAGCTCACAGCCCAATAAGGAATATTAATGCAGTTCATGGATCAAATATTTCCATTTCAAGTAGGAGATATCGTTTTTTTTTTTTTTTTTTTCTCATCAAATATCAGAGTTTCAAAAATACCAATATATTTAAATTTCAACCAACCATTTTCAGGTCAAATTCAAACACTTTCACATAAGATTCAATCAAATCCATTCAATTTTTCATTACTCTAGTTATCAAATATCAAATGCCCAGTTAGGTGGAACTTTTCAAATGGGTGGCTAGCCTCAAATTGTTCCTGGTGGAAGGAACCAAACACTACTAGTACTAGTAACCTCTAACCAAACCCCTAGAGGCTGGGGGCCAAATCAATTACATTCCCACCATGAAATGTAAAGGTCAACTATTATATCCCGTTAACAGGGCCGAATAGTCAACTATTATATCTCGTTGACAAGGGCCAAATAAACCAGAGTGATGTTTTTGTTCAAGTATTCAAATTTACACAACATAATATCTCCATATTTTGTGTCATAAATAAAACAAAATATTCCAACATGATATTTAGTGCAAAACAGTTTGATCCATGCATGGTAACAAAATATCATTTTCTTTTCCACAATTTAAAATAACATATAAAATAATTTAATTTTATAAATATTGCATTAACTTCCCTTACCTCAAAATATGCAAAGAGCTTGAAGGAAAAATAACCCTGAAAAGTCTGCTCCTCACCTAACACAATAAAAAGACAACTATTACTATTTACCTCAAAATATAAATCTGATAATCCTAAAATTTCTAAATGTTAAGATTAATATTTTTTATTAACAAAGTAATAATTTAATTACTCTATTCCTTATTTAATTATAATTTTTTTTTTCTAATTTAAGTCAAAGAACACCTCATAACTTAACTATTTACTATTTATTTTACTAATTAAATTTTATTCTATTTATTAGCTTAATTTTAACAACTAATCTTGTACTTCACTTTATTTACATAAACCTGTATATATAAATATTATTATTATTGCACTTCCTAATTCTCTAAATTGCTAACTCATTTCTTAATAATAAAAAAAAAATCTGGTTTATTATTACTTAACAATTACTAGCATGAACCTATACGTCATCAAAAGTTCCAACACCTAGTTCCATATTATAATAGTCTTCATACTCAGCATTACTGCCCATTCCTAACACCTGTACCTCACTCTTTTTTTTTCTTTTCTTTTCTACCCATTACTACTTTATTAATATAATATATATATATATATATATGAAAAACATTCTTTTTACACTCTCTGCCACTCCAGCACACGAGAATTTATTTTTTTTTAGTAAAATATTATTTTCTCACTCTCTCATTCCCATTACACACGGCATAACCAACAAGTCTTTTTTTATTTTATTTTATTTATTTATTTTTATTATTCTCTGGCTATCACCTGCCGCCACAACACGCCCAAAAATTTCCTTCATTTTTTTTTTTTTACTCAGATTTATTCTTCTAAATTTCAAAGTTTCTCAATTTCCAACAATAAACTGCCCCATGTTCATAATTTATTTTTTTTTTTCTAAACATTTAGGAAATTCCTAATTTCTAAAATTTCCAATTTTTTACCAATGAAATAATTCATGTTCATGAATTTTCAATGTTTTGATTCAAAAACTAAATAAACAAACCCTAATCTAGATTTGGGTTTTCCAAGAGATATCTAATGTGTTTGAAATTAATCAATGAATCTAAAATATTAAACTAGGGGTTAGAATCTTACCTATAGAGATATGTTCTTCAACCCTGAATCTAACTCCAACCTACGTTCTCTGAAATTCTACGAACAGGAACTCTATTCAGAAAAGAACAAGAAGAAATAGAATATCTAATTTATACCTAGGGTATTTATTCGTAAAATTACACTTTTACCCCTCTTCCACTTTATTAAATTAATTAATTAACTAATTTAATTATTATTAGTAATTTCCTAAATTACCCTTAAAAAATACTTGGGCGTTACAATACTTAGTCAATTAATCATTCCGATATGTACAGAAGTTATGGCTAAAGAAAAATTTTATACATATATTGTTTTGTTTATGTTGAGAATCAAAAGAATCTGAAACTGATGAAAAACACCAAGAAACAGAGGACGCAAAGGAAAATGAATTGCAAAAACTGAAAAATTGAAAAACTACATCAGACTTGAGTCCTATTTATAATACATCAATGACACAATAACAGAGTAAAGAATAAACTGAAATAACAACTCTTCTCATCTGACTTGCTTTCTATTTTAAGTCTTTCTTCTTTCCTTTTTAATTATATGCTTTCAATATGAGATGTAACACTCCAACACCCCCCCTCAAGATGAACATGGATGTTAATGATGTTCATCTTGAGAAGAGTATGATGAAAAGGTAGAGAACCGAGAGGCTTTGTAAAGATATCTGCGAGCTATAATCGCGATGGAATATGGAAGAGCTTAATAACATGCTGCTGCAATTTTTTGCAAATAAGATGGCAATCAATTTGGATATGCTTTGTTATCTCATGCTGAATTGGATTTGTGGCGATGGACATTGCTGATTTACTGTCAGTATATAGCAAAGCTGACTGTGAATGTTTGATATCCAGGTCTTGTAAGGCATACAAAAGCCATTGAATTTCACAGGTGGTAGTTGCAAGGGTCGATACTCTGCCTCTACAAAGGATCGACTAACTGTAACTTGTTTCTTTGATTTCCATGAAATCAATGAGTTGCCAAGAAAAATTGCAAAACTAGTGACATCCTTCTAGTATCGACACAACATGCCCAATCACTATTGGAAAAACCCTTTAATTGAAAATCTGAGGAAGAAGGAAAAAAAGACCTTGCCTTGGTGTGGCCTTTAGATACCTCAATACTCGAATGGCTGCTTGATGGTGACTAACAGCAGGTTTTGCTAAAAATTGGTTGAGTACTTGTACAAAATAGGCTAAGTCAGGCCTAGTGAGAGTTAAATAAAGTAATCTGCCAATGAGTCTTCGGTAACCTGATGGATCTTCATAGAAATTGGTATCATTTGCTGATAACTTGAGAGTAAATTCCATAGGGACGGCAACATGTTTGGATCCAGTTAAACCAATGTCTTCAAGTATGTCAAGTATATACTTTCGTTGGCATAAGAGATACCAGTCTTAGACCTTGCAACTTCCAAGCCAAGAAAGTATTTCAGTGGGCCTAAGTCTTTAATAGTGAACTTGGCATCTAAAAAGGTCTTCAACCTTTCAATTTTTAGAATGTTATCACTTGCCAATAGCACATCATCCACATAGACTAATAAGGCCATAAAAAGACTTTTGGATTTCTTAATGAACAAAGAACAGTTAGAATTACCTTGAACAAATCCATAGGAAAGAAGGGCCTGGGATAGTTTAGCATACCATTGCTTATAAGCTTGCTTCAAGCCATAGAGGCTCTTTAAAAGACAACAAACTTTCTATTCACCTTGGACAGCCAACCCAGGAGGCAATTCCATGTATACCTCTTCATGTAAATCACCATGCAAAAATGCATTATTGACATCTAGTTGATGAAGATGCCACTGTTTGACGGCAGCCACAGCAAGTAGTAAGCGAATGGATGTAATCTTGGCCATAAGAGAGAAAGTATCAAATAAATCGAGGCCTTCTTGCTGAGTATACCTTTTTGTCACCAATCTAGCTTTATGTCTTTATATAGTTCCATCAGCTTTATAGTTCACTTTGAATACCCATTTACAACCAATAGTCCTTTTATTTTTAGGAAGAGTAACAAGCTCCCAAATTTTATTTAACTCCAAAGCAGTAAGTTCATGTTGCATGCCAGCTTGCCATTTAGGGAGGCAAGAAGCTTGGGTGTATGATTTGGGTTCTGGAGAGTTTGTGATAGAGGTGAGAAAAGCTTTATGGGATGTAGACAATCTACTAGTAGAAAGAAAATGGTGAAGAGAATAGAAATTACCTTTAGTGGGAGAACAATCAGTTGAAGTAGATGTCTAAGTTGCATTTTGAGAAAAAAAGACATTACCACAATAATAGTCCTGCAAATATGAAGGTTTTTGTTTAATTCTGGTTGATTTCATGAGCTGTAGGACTTCGGGGTCAGTTGAATCAGAAGTTGAATCCGGATGGGATGGAAAGGGAAATGTAGGTGAGTCGGATTCAAGAAGGGTAGGAGGTTCAGAGAGAGAAGGAGAATTATTAGGTGGTGATGCAGATCCCACATTGTGATAGGAATTGAAGAAGGAGGTGGTAGAAGGTGAATCTGAAAAGGATTGTGAAAGAGGAAACATAAAGGAATGAGTTTCAAGATGTTGGGGCAACACTTAGAAAGGAAAAATTGTTTCATGGAATATGACATTCCGAGAAACAAGGATCTTATTGGTGTTTAGATCCATGAGTTTATAACCCTAAATTTCATAAGGATATCCTAGGAAGATGCACTTTGTGGCTCGTGAATCAAATTTTTTTCTGTGACTAGTTAAAGTGGATGCAAAACAAAGGCAGCCAAAAACTCTTAAATGAGAAAGGTTAGGTGTTTTGTTAAAAAGCATTTCAAAAGGGGTTTTATTTTGAAGTAGAGGAATGGGAATTCTATTGATTATGTGGGCAGTAGTAAGCACACAGTCACTCCAAAAAATTAATGGTAGATTTGCTTGAAACATTAAGGCTCTAACAGTGCTTAGTAGATGTTGATGTTTTCTCTCCACAACATCATTTTTTTGAGGAGTTTCGACACAACTTCTTTGATGCAAAATACCATATTTATGATAGAATTTTGTGAGTAAGAACTTTGGTCCATTATCAGACCTTATAGCTTTGACAAAAGAAGAAAATTGGTTTGCTACCATTTTACAGAAAGTTTTTATTAAAGATGCTGATTTAGCTTTAATCATGTATACCCAAGTACACCTTGTGAAGTCATCGACTATAGTTAAAAAATATCGAAAACCAAAATAAGAAGTAGTGCCAAAAGGACCCCATATATCACAATAGATCAAATCAAAACTTTTATTAGAATTACTCTGTGATATAGAAAAAGGAAGCCTTCTTTGCTTTGCTAAAGGACATATGTCACAAACATTTATATGATCAAGAGTGATAGCAAAGTCGATCTGTTTGAAGGAATGGAATCTTGAACTAGATACATGTCCTAATCTACAATGCCATATATCTAAGTGTTTGTGAATAGAGGACAAAGCAAGAGGAACAGAATTAAACTGAAATGAATTGCAGGTTTTAGCTTGTGATGAAGTTGGAATCAGATGGTAAAGTCTTTCTTTTTCAAGAGCAATCCCAATCATCTTCTCCATTGACTGGTCCTGTAAAAGGCAATGAGAAGCAATAAAGGTAAGAGAAAGATTAGATTGTTTAGTGAGTTTGGAAACGGATAATAGATTGAATGAAAAATGAGGAACACACAAGACATTATGTAAAAATAAGGAATCTGAGAGACATACAGTACCAATGTGTGTGGCTGAACTATAGTACCATTAGGAAGATTAATGGATGCATTAATTGGTTTAGGTGTAAAATGGTATAAAAGTGGTGAACAAATCATATGGTCTATTGCACCTATATCAAGAAGCCAATATGAAGTGGAATTTGGCTTAGAAGTAACAGAATTACAAGAAAAAAAAATGGTTTAAGTGTAGGTTGAACTTTACCAGAAAAGTGAGAGGTGGTGACAAGATTAACAACTGGTTGGACATTATTCTCCTTGGAAGAATTGGGTTGAACTGAATTTGCAAGCGCCATTAGTTTATGAAATTCCTCTGGAGTGAAACAAAACTTTTGTTGCTCATTGCTATTTTAATTGGGGACCTCTGGAGTAGTAATGGCAGCATGAGCAGAAGTCATATTTCTTTTTCCCTTTGGTCCATTCCAGCCAGGGGGATAACCATGAAGTTGAAAACATTTGTCCACTGTGTGACTATTATAGCCACAATGAGTACAGTGTAAGGTAGATTTCTTTGGTTTGTCCTTGAAAGATTGTGGCTGGTAATTCTGCTAATTGGATTGCTTTGCCATCAAAGCATGAGTCCCATTATATGTAGCAAAATTTGTGAGTTGCCTCTGACTTTCTTCTTGAAGCAGTAGAGCGAAAACCTTGGACATGCTTGGTAATGGAACCATTAGCAGTAATTGGCTTCTGATAGAGGCATAAAAATCATTTAGCCCCACCAAGAATTTGAGTACATAATCAGATTGCTGTCTAATTTGTAGAAAGTTGAAAAGTTCACAAGTGCATGTTGGAAATGGCCTATAGCTAATGCACTCATCCCAAAGGGTCTTAAAGGTACTGAAATATTCTGTAACAGACAAAGCACCTTGACTGATGCAACTCAAAGATTTCTCAAGTTGAAAAACCCTTGGTCCATCACTCCTAAGATATCTGACTTTAAGCTCATTCCAAATATCAACAGCAGATACCACAAACAACAAGCTATTTCGTATTTCTTTTGAAATGGAATTCATCAACCAAGAAAGAACCAGATTATTTGCCCTTAACCATGCTGTGTATATAACAAGCTGATCATTAGAGGGAGAAACAATTGAACCATCTATAAATTGTGCGTTGTTTTTTACTATCAATGCAATGACTATCGAACAACTCCATGCAACATAGTTTTCTCCATTGAAGATTTCTGATACTAACAAAGCACCAGGATTGTCGCTTGGATGTAGGTAATACAAACTTGATGAGTCATCTGAAGGATTGATAGGAGGTTGATTAAAAGAATTAGATGAAGAATGATGCACAGGGGAGGGATTGACAAGAGGAGAATCACCAGAACTCATTTTCAAGAATTTATTCAAGAAAATGCAAGAAGCTGGAAGACAATAAATGCGAGAATTCCATAGCAGAATTTTGCAAGGCAAAAGTTGACAAGAAATTGATCGATTTAGGTTGCGGAAGCTTTAGGGTTTGGTTCTGATACCGTGTTGAGAATCAGAAGAATCTGAAACTGATGAAAAACACCAAGAAACAGAGGACGCAAAGGAAAATGAATTGCAGAAACTGAAAAATTGAAAAACTACATCAGACTTGAGTCCTATTTATAATACATCAATGACACAATAACAAAGTAAAGAATAAACTGAAATAACAACTCTTCTAACTAACTCTTCTCATCTAACTTGCTTTCTATTTTAAGTCTTTCTTCTTTCCTTTTTAATTCCATGCTTTCAATATGAGATGTAACACTCCAATAATTTACATAGGAAGCTGGTCACTCACCTCAAGAGTACAAGCGAAGGGAGTGTTCTGAAATGTTCCATAGGTTTATTAGTTATTATCCTATATAGCACTTGCAGATAATTAAGCATATATATCCCCGTGTTTCAACCTTCTAGTGCTAGAAATTATATTTTGCAGTACCTCGATGTAATCAGAGCAATGTTAGCTTATTGTAATGTCATTGGCTTTAAGTGAAGGATTTGATGATGCCAATAAAATCATCTAGTTGAATGAGATACAAGAGGAGTATTCAAAATGATAGAAAGAACAAATTAACTCAATTAGTGGCTTCCACATGAAGTAAATAATATTTGTAGTTTGTGCAAAAGAAATATGGTTGATCATTTTCTCTTTGAAGATACAATTCAAGGAACCCTTCATAATAACATCATTCAATATTCAAGTAAAAACCACATGAGAGTTGTTATGTGGAAACAAGTGAACGTGAAGATGAATCTCACCTACCTATGGATAACACCTAGAGAGGAATGAATATAGTTCCCCTATTTTTCTCAAATGTTTTGATTGTTTTTTAAATCCTATTCATCAGCAATAATGGATGCACCAATGCTCTCCCAACAAGTTAGTCAATGCAAGTTACATGCAAATGAATCAATATAAGACATTGCATCAACTTAAGATCACATATGTACTTGTCCCTTGATATCTACATCAAAATCGAAATATATCAATTTCTTTCATAGTTTCAATGATCTAATTTCAACTCATATCTCAATCAATCTACAAAATAACTCAATGGAAATATCATAGGCTAATGAAAAAGTTAATCAAATGATGAGATAGAATAAAGACAATGACACCAATATTTTAACATAAAAAACCTCTATAGAGATAAATAAATAAATAAATAAACAATGGGCCTCAAGTGATCAAAACATCCACTATGAAGAAAAATAATTAACTAAGTACAAAGATTTACCCAACCTAAGCTTCAATCTTCTCTCGAACCACTTGCCTAGAACCTTCAAACTTCAATTATCCACTTTCTTCTTTTAAAGCATCTTAGAATCCACACCAAACTTGATCTCGGCCTCTTCTTGAAATTACGTAAGAAGAAATTTGGGTTTTATCCCAAATATGATGACTATGAGAGTAGGGATGAAACCCACACTGAGTCAACTCATTTTGAAAAAAAAAAAAATTCTCACTCAAAAATGATTTTCAACTCAAAACCCATAAAATTTTCTTTCAAACCAAACACTTCCAAACTAGGTAAGGAACTTAAAACTCAAAAAAAGGCTCTCACAATTGTCCCTCCTTATCTGGAAAAAATCTTAAATATTAAGGTTTTAAAAGTCATCCAATGATTAAGAATCATGTGGAAAATTTGAGAGAATGCAAATATAATTGAAATCCGATCAATCAAACAAGACTAAGAAGAATTGGGTAAACAGGAATTGCCACATTTTAGTTTGATCAATCAAAAATCAATCCAAATGATGTAAACATAATATTTTATACTCTTAATTAGCTTCAACTTCATTTTTTTTATATCAAAAAATGATAAAAATTTAAAGTATAGTTTACCAATATTTGTTATCATCCATTACCTAAAAAACACTTACTATCTCCTCTAGTAATGTTCAAATATAAACAATTTGAAAAAGGTAAGAGTCCAAGAGGGGATTTGAAGTATATGAGCTTAGAGAAAAATAATGAGAATTTTGACCCAAAATTTCCAACACATAAATACGCTTACAAAAGGAAAATAATAATAATAATAAACATAGGAACACAAGATTGTACTTGGTTCCATGTGTCTATGTTCATAAGGGAATATGAAATTAATTCACTATATTCAAAAGATCAATTATACTATAAAATTCAAGTTCCCCATGCCCCAATTACACACAAAATGGCTTACCATTCAGTTAAAAAAATCTCCTACATTTGCTTCCTGACTTTATAAGAATATTTCATAAAGGGCTATACTTAGTTTTATAATAGAATCTTGATAAACCTAGTTTTATAATAGAATCTTACTATAGGATATTTCCTTTATAATAATATGAAAATTCCTTATAAAATATCACCCAAATGGGAAAATATAAAGACATAAATAAATTTGAGATGCTTTCAGCAACTAAACTTCCACCTTAGCTCAAATTTCCAAACTAGTAAGTATTTTCAATGTGCCTACCCAAACATACAAAATTGTACTCCTTTGAATTACTTCAATGCTCAGCATTTCATTTCAATTTCATTCTCTTATGGATGTATTTTCAATAGAAATATATGTTCGTCCCAATGAAATCAACTTCTTAATTATTGCTCAACAAAATGAAAAACAACTCTTATGTAAGCAATGCTTTAACTTATTCATTTGAATAACTTCACTACTCAATGGCATTAATATCTTATGGATGAATTTTCAATAGAAATGTTTGTCCCAATGAAATCAACTCCTAATATTGCATTGTTACAAGATGATTGCATTGTGCACTTTACTCATCAAATCTTTTTTCTCATTTTTTTGACAGACTATATATGTACACGGTAATTTGTCAATCCCTTCGAGAGCATCTTCCAACCTTGAATATGGACTAGTAATGCCCTCATCTTGATTTGCCATATATTGAAGTCGTTGCCTCTAGTGAACTTCTTGACATCAAACGTTGTAGTCACCATTAATTTCTCCCTCAATTTGATATCAGTTTGTAGTGAACAAATGGCAGCAAAGAATACTGAGAAAGATTGAGAATTGATCGGAACAACACAACAAGCATGCATAAGACAAAAACTCTTAAGTAATTCAGGAAATCCCCTATATCTACAGGCAGGACTAGATCACTTATCATTGTACCATAACTGTACAGAGTTTTTCATCCACACAATGTTTCCCAAAGATTTGAAAGCACCAATTTCTCTCACTTCTATCAGTTTCTTTTTTTTTTTTTTTTCCCTTTTTTTTTTTCCAAGTATACACGTGAAGTTACCAAACAACAATACTATACCTAACTTCTTCCCTAGTGTTGAAACTAACTTCCATTTCATTATCTAATTCATTAGACATTATTTTGATCCAATATCTAATAGTATTAATGATGAAGTTGAAGTTCAACTTCAACAAGCATTGAGGTGGATTATTTAGATTAGTTAAAGATTGAATTGGCTTTTATTTGGAAAAAAATATGGGAAAAAAAAATGGAAACTCCCAACAATATTGGAAATTGTAGGGAATGTGGACAGTGAATGTCTGTTTGAGAAGGCGAGCGAATGGAGATACATGCGACCAATGGGTACCAATTGAGAGTTTCCGGTCAAAGTCCTTTTTTTTTTTGAAAAAAAAAAAAATCTCAACCTAATCTCATGTTGAAAATATTTGTCAAAATAGTGTGTTTGTACTTAATCAAATTCAACTTTGTTATTTTTTTATTTTTCATTTTATATACTAAAAAAATTTTAAAAAAAAATAATCACGTGAATGGACATGTGATGAGAAATACTAGATTGACCAATATTTTTTAAGAGGGTCTATTTCCGTTATTTTTTTTCTTCAAAGACACTACTATGATATTAAACTCTACAAATGGAGGCTCCACTGTTAAGATACGGTGTCACACATGGTCACCCTTACCCTCTCACCAAACATATCCAAATAAATTTCTAAAAAAGTCATATGATTGTGAGTCTAAATTTGCGTGAACCAAAGTGAGATTTTTACTCCAAATTTTTTATAAATTGACCTTTTTATCCGCTTTTAGAGATCCCAAATTTTTTATACATTGTATAGGACTTTAATTTATAAGCTAGTTGGCACTTAAACAGTACGCTTTTATTAGGTTTCATAGAGAAATTTAGACTATGTTTGATTATGAAAATTTTAAGAAAAAGTACAAAAAAAAGAAAATAAAAAAGAAAAAAATAAGAAAAATAAATAAATATAAATTTAAAATCAATAAATTATTTTTATATATTAATACAAATTTATTTAACTTTTTTTGTTTATCTTCGTAAAGATTAAATAATTTAAAATTTTATAAACTTTTTAAGTCATTTTAATCCTATTTAATTTTCTTTCTTATTTTTCATAAAAAAAAAAAAACTATCATTGTCTTTAAACATAACATTAAAATATATATCAAATTGATAATACATATGGTACAGATGATTTGAAACAAATTAATTAAAGCTGCAGGTTGGTTCACCTCTTGATTGTACCTAGCTAACCGGTATTGTTGCACCCACATGTTTTACCTACAACTCTATCAACGTTGACTTCCAGTTGAGAATATCCTTAAATTTCATGAATGAGTCGGCACGGCTCGGAAGTACAATTCCATTTCCTATATAATGCCTCCATAGTTGGCAAATTATGAGTTCAACGTTGTCATTATGGACTTTCTTTTACATTTTTTTTTCTTTCCTTAGTATTTTTCAAAAACCAAACACGATCTTAATAAAAAATAAATAAATAATATTTTTTAAAAAAACAAGCTTTTTATAAAACATAAAAACATTTTTTGTTTCAAAAATAAAAAATTCTCCAACATTCAAATTGTTCAAAGGGGATGTTTGAACCATGTCATTATGGACTTTTGAACTTATCAACCAGGACCATTAAGACTCAAAGAAGTAAACTATGTCAAGTTATTATATAATTAGAATAAACTTTCAATTTAATTTAAATTACGTTTGACAATGATTTGATAGAATATTTTTAAAATATTAAAAATATTATAAATATTTCTTCAAATTACTGTCAAATATTTTATTAAAACACCAATATAGCATATCATTGGTGTTGATATACTCTGAGCACATATTTATTTTGCCTTCTAAATCACAAATGAATAATAAGGAAGTTCTATTAGGTTTCACTGAGGATGAAAGACTAGGTTTTTCACGATTAATCACAATTTTAGATTTAATCATATTCAAAGAGTACCCAATGTTGGAATTGTATGCATAATTTTCATCATCATTTTAACATTTTATAATCATGATCAAGCAAAACTTAACAATCATTTTTTTTTCTTCCCATTTCCGGATTCGAACAACTTAACTTCTAATAAAATTATGATCTAAAATAGTGTTTATATTATTTTTAATTGAAACATTATTTTAATTGATTTAAAACGCATTTTGGATGTTAACTTTAGATATCCTCATATCACTCCTTTGGAAATTAAAAGTCCATTTTGCAGTTATTTTAGCAAATGTCTTGATCCTTAAAAAATGTATTTTTGAAAAAAATATTTTATATTTGATAAAATTTGAAAAACACTTCTAAAATTTTAAAAAATCATTTATAATGTTTTAAGGAATCGAAAACACTTTCATTAAAAATACTTCGAGTAAAAATATTATCAAATGTAGTCTAAGTTAAAAGATCATTTGACGATAAGATATATTTTTAAACATTCAAAGAATTTATACTTGATAAGAACCCATTATTTTGGGTTCGATGTTGTGAAACCCCGTACAAATACATGTGAGGCAGTGCCTTAGTGCAGTTTTTAGGAAATAATTATTAGTATTATCTTGAATTATTGTTGATATTGCAATAATCTAAATAAAATTACCAAAATTGTCTCTAAAATTGGGAGTATCGAAAGAAAATATAAACATTTGGCCATATAATTGTTGGGGGAGGCTTCTTATAATTGACTATATATATATATATATATATATAATATTCTATTTTTATATGATAGTTTTTTATTTTAAATATAAAATATAAAAAACATATATATAAACCAAACTATCAAAGGTGTGGCCTTGATCAGTTGGTGTCATTGGAAGGTTCGGCGGCAGGAAAATATGATTTATAAACGATCACGAAAAGTCACAAGTACGACAAAATCAACCAGTGTGTGGCCCTCGTTCGAAATTCATGGTACCCTCGTTCGAACGTTCTTATCCTAATTATGTCATGCTGTGCAACTCTTGTGCACAGTAGTGCTCCACTGCTTGTTGATCCGGTCGCTGGCCATTGTTATTTAGACCCTCCCATCCTCCTTCACATTAAGCACGAAGGGGTCAGTAAGCAACATATAATTGAACACAGTACTGTATACTGTTCATATCGCACACCTACTGTTCAATCTCGCTTTGAAAAATTGATCGGTTCTTTTGTACAGTTGACTTCAACATCCCTTCTGAGACTGTTGGACCGGGATTTTCTTGTTTTTAGTATTTTATATTTTTATTTATTTCTCTATTCACTTTATTAATTATTTTCAAGTTGAAGTGCTGGGATGACACCTACTCAGGGCTACTCTCCTCTAGATGAACGGTGGCTCACTTTGTTTTTCCCCGTTGCTTAGTTCATCTTTATTTTCAATCATATTTAATTAGGGGAATGTACTGATCAAACGTATTTTAGTACTTCTTTAAATCCTGGTACGTAGGATACTATGGTGATTTTGTGCTAGTGTTTCAAGTTGCATTTTATATTTCTTGATTATTACATATTTGGGATGATATTACTTTTCTGTATGACTTTTAAGATAATATATGTGGTTTGGTGATATTTTCTAAAATTTGTTTTTAAAAATAAAAACCAAAAAACTTGTTTGGATAAATTGTTTTTAATTTTTTTTTTGGTTTTATAAAAATATTGCAAATTCAATTTATATAATATAAATTAAATTTAACTCTAACCTTATTAAAAATGAAAATGGTTTTGTAATTACAAATAAATTATAAAATAAATAGGTTTTAGTAAAACATGGAAAAATAATATTATAATAATATATTTTTTTATTACAAAAAACTATTTTAGTACATGTTAGAAACATAAGGATATTTAATATTTTTTAATTTTTTTTTGGTTAAAAATGAATATAATAATAATTTTAAAAAATAATTTTTAATGATATTTTATTTAAATGAATAACAAATAAAGTTTAACTTTTTCTTTTTTGACATATAAATGAGTCAAGATTTTTATTTTATGTACATGATACCAATCGCTGATGTCATCAATGGTCCAAAAACACTAGAGCCTGTCTGGTTGCTGTTTTGAAAACTGTTATGGAAAACAGTTTTTAAGAATTGTTTTTTGTGTTTTTAGAAAAAAAAAATGTGTTTGAGAACTGAATTGAAAACAATTTTTGTTCTAAAAAAAAACATGTTTGGCTGAATTAATAAAAAAAATAGAATAAATAAAACAAAAAACATGTTTGAAAATTTTTTTTTAATTAATAAAGTGTTTTATTCTATTAACTCGATATTATAAATAATTTTCATATACACAATTCATTTAAATTATAAAAAAATTATTCTATTTTAAAATTTTTACACCAGTTATAATTTTCTTAAACAAAGAATGACTTTGTCACCATGTGTAAGTATATTAATTTCAGTAATTTAAGGAAGAAAAAAGGGTTTGTGGGTGGGGGTGTGGTGGTTGGGTGGAGTTTACCTTTGTGGAAACACAAAAAAAAAATAGCTAAAAAAACACAAAAAGAATGAAGAGAAAACATGAAAAACAAAACAGTAAAAAAACAATGAAAACATCTTTTTATTGTTCTAAAAAAAATGGTTTTTGAGAACACAGAAAACACAAAAAACAAAAACACACTCCCTTCCTCAAACAAGTTTTTTGTGTTTTTGTTTTCAAGAACAGAAAATAGTTTTTGAAAACAGAAACCAAACAAACCCCTAATTTCCTTTGATGAACTCTATGAAAAGTTGATAGACAAGAAACTTATTTTTTATCACTCCCAACCACCGTAACTCCATTGTTAGCTTTTGCCAATCCAATGAATCTGCGACCCAATTCCAAGAATCCTTACAATGGACCTTGGCGTCCTCCACAATACTAATGGTATCATGGTCCATCTCCTTGTTATGTTGATGACATTATCATTACAAGTGATGATGATGGTGTCATGAAGAAATTCATCCTAATTCTTGCCTAATGATTTTCCCTTAAGGATCTCGAGCCCTTATCTTATTTTCTTGACATTGAAATCACACATCACCATGGGTTATTTCTCTCTCAATGCTAATATATTGGAGATCTTTTAGCTCACACTCATAGGTTAGATGTCAAACTAGTCACCACATCACTTGCTACATATCTAACTCTTGAACTCCACACTGGTTTAGCCCTCTTTGATCCAATAGGGTATCGAACTATTATTGACAACCTTTAATATCTTTCTCTCACTTGGCTTAATATCACTTTTGTGATGAATAAACTCTTACATTTTATGCATTGCTTACTAGTGATCACTAGAATGCTGCCTAGTGACTTCTTTGATATCTTTGTGGCACATTTGGTTATGATCTAGTACTTTATCTCAATTCCTCTCTCACTCGCTCTCTTTCTCTCTCCATGCCTTTTTAATGTAAATTGAGCATGAAGATGAATTCACTTCTACAAGTACTTACATCGTCTACCTTGGTTGCAACCCTATCTCATGGAGTTCTAAAAAGTAAGGAATTGTTGCACACTCTTCTATTACAGCGGAGAATATCGTTTTGTTGCTATTACAATTGGTAAATTACATTGGGTACATTTGGTAAATTACCTTGGTGTCTTTAAATAATTGTGATATTCTGTGATAACGTTGGTACTATTCATCTCTAATTTAATCTAGTCTTTTATTTCTGCATGAAACATATTGCATTAAAGTATTACTTCATTCATGAACAAGTTCAAAGTGATGCTCTTCGTGTAACTCATGTCTCATTTGAAGATCAGTTAGTAGATGCGCTCACCAAGCCTCTTCCCATGTGCTTGATTTCTCACTCTTCAAGCCAAGATTGAACTCTCCTCCTCAAACTCCATCTTACGGGGCATATTAGAGAAAGTTAATGTTTATCCTTAATTTAAATATTAGTATTTATCTGTTATTAGTTTAAATTAGAATAAGATAAAGAGTTTGAATTAGAGTAGAAGTTTATTGTTAGTTTGAATTAAAGTAGGAGATAAAGTTTGAGTTATGGTATAACTCAAATATATTTGTATATAAATATTCATTATCATTAATGATAATGTTTATATCATAATTTCCAAAATTCTCCTTACATCTTTATGAGGATCATATTTGAACTAGGATCCTATAGTTTTATAGTTGAAAAGGTTATGGTTTTTAGGCTTTTTTAAACTCGTATTCACAAGATTAAAATCTCAATTAATTTGCTTGGACCTAGTGGGGGATCATAGTGTCATTTGAAGGTAGCCTATTGTTGTTGTAAGAGCATTCATTTCCACTTCTAAGACAAAGACTTGAGAATATATTTGAAAGGGAGTGCTAGTAATCTAAAGATTAGGCAACATCTCTTAGGCTAGGTTTGATTATAAAAATTTTTGATGAAAAATGCAAATGAAAGAAAATAGAGAGAAAAAGTAAAAATAAAGAAAATAAAAAATAGATTTAATACTAATAAATTATTTTTATATGTTACTTCAAACCTATTTAACTTATTATAACTTTTTTGTATAAAGATTAAATAATTTGAAAATGTGTAAGTTTTTTTAACTAATTTTAATTATATTTAATTTTCTTTCATAGTTTTTTTCAAAACTTAATTAAATAATTTGAAATGTATAAGTTTTTTTTTAAACTAACTTTAATTAAATAATTATATTTTTCATAGAAAACCATATATAAAAAAAATCTCAATATTTTTATTCTTTTTTATTACTTTCCTAAAACGAAACATAGATTACATAGCTAAAAAAAGTTAAATAAATTCTGAATCAATTTGTGAGGTACAAGGAGAAAGTGGAACAAGTGACTCACAATGGTCAACTAAAGTATCTTGTCAAGTAATAAAAATAAAAATAAAAATTCTAAATAAATATAAATATTGTATACATTAATTGTAAACTTATTAACATCAAAACAATATGGATTAAGAATAATATTTTTAAAACAAGAAAATGTTCTAACACATGCATGTTATAAAATTTCATTCCACTTTTTTATGTATAAATATTAAATTTATAATGTCCAATAAAATTAAAATATATGTAGACTTACGAATCTATTTGGTAATTGTTTTCGAGAATGACTTTCTGTTTAAAACAAAAAAACTAGGAAAACACGTTTGATAATAAAAACCTGTTTTATATTTTTTTTAATAATAGAAAATACGATGTTTTATATGGTTATCATTTGTTTTCTAATAATTATTTTATAGAATAATTAAAAATAAAATATGAAATATAAAATTTATTTTTAAAATATATTTAAAAATATTAAAAATAAATTAAAAACATTTTAGGTTTTCAAATAATTTTTTATTTATTTATAAAACATTAAAGAACAGTTTTCAAAAACCATTTTTCATAACTATTTTCGAAAACAATTAGGAACATACCCTTACATTTCATTCTTATCATATATAACTTAATTGTTGAAAATATAGAATATCTTTAACTTTTAAATTATATATGTTAATACCGTGCTTCACACACAGTACATTTCTTTTTCCATTTGCAGCGTCCCTGAGAGGACAAAAATTTGAAACAACGTGGGCACGTCATCTACTCCCATGCATCCACTCTTCATATCAACATCCATTCAGAGGCTTCTAATCGTTTGGTGGGAGTTTTTCTCAAAAGAAAATAATCAACACATCGTTTCTTTTCCCTCTTTTTTCTTTAAAATTCAAGTTGGTTAACTTGTTTGCCTGGGATGTTTCATGATGAATTTATCTTCAATAAGAGTGGAACTTTATATAAAAGTCTCATTAATTTATGCTTCAAATCTAAGATAAAAAATTGAACTTTTGGACTTTTTATATTTGGCCAAAATACTTAAAAATAGGAGCTTAAAATAAAATATTTTAACTTTATGTTGAAAGTATTAAAGAAAGAAAAAGGTATTAAGAAAAATGATTATTTCATTAATATTAAATTAAATATAATTAGAATTAGATAAAAATTTATATATTTTAAAATTATTTCACTTTTATATAAGAGAGTTAAAAATAAGTAAAATAAGTTTAAAGTAACATATAAAAATAATCTTTTAAATTTATTTATTTTTTCATATTTTTCTTCCTTATTTTGTTCTTCGTATATTTTTTCCTCAAATTTTTTGAAAAACCAAACATAGTCTAAACATACCAAAAAAAAAGAAAAGAAAAATCCCTATTAAATCATTACCTACCTTTGTTTTTCAAACATCCCTTCCTGATGTGCTTGGTTTCCTAGAAGTAAAAAATAATGTTTTCATGTTTAATTTATTATAATAAATAAAAAAGAAAATAAAATATAATTAAAATTAATTAAAAATTTATATATTTTTAAATTATTTATTTTTTTATATAAGAAAAAAGTTAAAAGTAATTAAAATAAGTTTAAAACAATATTGTTTTTATTTTTCTTTCACTTTTTTTTTTTTAAAATATTACTTTTCCTTTTTTGTTGCCTTTCCTTTGTACTTTTTTTTTTTAAAAAAAAAAAATTTAGGAACCAAACATACCCTAGGAAATTCTTTCATTCAACTATTACAATGAACAAAAGACCCATTCTTTATTTTGATCCAAAAAAAGAAATGAGATATAAAAATTGGAATTCTACTTCTAACCAAACTAATGTTTTTGAATCAAGTTTTGTTTATTATCAGGGGAATCTATGATCAATCAAGCATGCCAACATTTTAAAATTTGAAATCCAAGAAGGATAAACTTTATTGGAATAATAAATAGAGAAGAAGGACACCTCAACACTCATTTCCTTTATAAACGTGCACCATATATTAATTTACAACTCAGAATCACCAAATTGATTTGTTTGTATATATTCAATTTTATATTTTATGCTACAAGAAAATAATGATATCAATCAATCAAAATAACAACTTCCATACAACCAAAAGTTGATAGAAATATAATTTTCACAATTATAACTTGATGAACATCCTTCTTATATTCTCAATGATGTCACTCAGATTCTTTATTATCATATGCAATGTTGTTATACCAAATTTGCCTAAGAATATTAGATACCTTTTTCTTATTTTCAACAATTTGTATGTTCGATCATGAAGTTTAAATTAGTTTCGTTGTGTTTTATATGGGATGTTGGGAGCGGAACTCCTTGCTTAACTCATCGAAATCATACTATCCAGTCAACTCATGGGTTGAAGTATATATATATATGAATGATGAATAATGAGTTTGTCCCATTATATATTTGACCTTGTTATGATTTAAGGTTTTTTTTAAAGAGTGGGTGGCCGCGATGGTAAGGATTGTGAGTGTTGGTACACTTCATAGACGTATGAATCATATTGATACCTGAACCACCTTAAAGATATTGTGTTTTTCTTTATTTTTTTTTTTGTGTGTGTGAATTGATTAACATTTTATAGATAAATGATTATAATTTGAAGTTAATAAAAAAATATATATAAGGAATCAAATCCATACCTCTTCAACTTTAAATCTAGACCATCAAAAGTGTATTATAACATTTGAACCCTGAGTCAAGGGTATATATATATTTTATAATTTCATTTACCTTTTTAGTTAATATTATTTATTTTATTTTATATTTGTTATTTTTTAACTTTATGAATTTTAAAACTTGTGATTTTAATTTAAATTAATGAAAATATCATAATTTTAAATAAGTTTATGATTTTATTATAAGTTTTTGATTTAAAAATAAATTTAAAAAATTTTAAAATTAAAATTAAAATTTTGATTTTAATTTAAATTTCTAATTTGAAACTAATTTTATGATTTTCAAATAATTTTATAATTTTCAAACAAAATTTTAATTTTAAAATAATATATAAATTATTATTATTATTTTAATTTTAATAATATATAAATTATATTTTTATGACATTACCGATTTAATTGCGGTTCGATCACCGATCCGATCAATGAATTGTAAACGGGTAACTTTTTCAATTTAGTGACCAATCTGATTTTGAAAACATTAAGTTTTACCTTAGATTCCAATAACTTGTTTCAAAGATTCGTTGGATATATGCTTACATATATATAGAGTGTGCTAACTTTATTTTGCATCCATAATTTTATGACCATATAGCCAAGGATGCATGAAATGTTTTTATTGATTATTGAATGGTTGTGAATAGGATTTTGATATTATATCAGAGTTGCATTCTCTTTGTTGAGCCTATGCAAAAATTCATTCCTTTTGTTAGATGAGATGTAAATTCAATATAGAGTATTAAGGTGATTTATTTATTTATTTTTGTGTAAATCAATGGGAAAATATCATTTTTCAAGATTCTTGTTGTGAAGAATCATCATGATAGCATGCGGTGCTACGAGAGGCTTACCATGTGGGATGTTCTTTTCTTGGCTTGGATGTGACCCTAGTTCCATCCTAGGTACAGCCCTTGGAAGCCCCATTTTGGAGTCTAAATTTTTCAATAGTCAACTTGTTTCTTAGTGATCTTCATGTTGAAATTTTCAATAACTTTGGGCCTAATGTTGTAACACCTTTAGACTAATTTTCAAACACGGTTTTTTTGTCATGCTTTTGGCTCTCTAAGGATGTCCATTTATGGCAACAATCATGGTCTTTGATGGTGGCCTTTTCAGCGCGTTTCCAATGAGGAGCCTTCTGGAAGAATAAAAAAAAAAAAAAAAAACGGAATCAAGATGGCCCTAATGTAAGAACTGACACCATTTCCCTCCTACCCTAGCGCAATGTTCTCTAGAATTGCTAATCATTTTGTACTTGAACTCTGATAATGCATGGGATCCACATTTCTTTTTTACTTCTCTCAAGCCACCATTAGATCTTCCAGCTTGTTTTTGATGCCTCCATATGGTATACCACTTTGGACAACATAGAAGCACCTATTTAAAATGATTTTGCAGTTGGAGAAGTAGGATTTCATGAGGCCCCTTAGTAGGGAGCTTTTCTTCAACCTCCAACCTTAGGACTTGGTATTTCAATTTCAATCTTTTTAATAATGTTTTACTCTTTTATACTCAGATGCACATACTTTTGAGCTTTAGTTTAATGTAATATTGAAGTTGAATCTTAGGTTTTAATGATGTTTTTTTTATTCTCTATTTTTGTTCTTCATTTTAATTTTAATTTTATATCTTTTGATCAGTAGTAGATTACACTGAGGAGAAGGAGGTCCTTTGGCCCATGATCCCCAAAACCTCTTCATTTTAAATTATTATGTCATGCCTTGATGCTTGAAATTTGAATATTAGGGGCCCATTTGAGAGTATCTCAAACACTTAGTGGTAAGAGCCATTTTGACTAGAGGTGGCTACTGATAGGTCCCTACTATTATAATTAATTTGAAAAGCAAATGGGTTGTGGAGCCTTTAAGGGCTTCACAAGTTTGAAGCATTGGCTTTTATTAAATTGCGCTTGTATTGAAAATTCTCTAAATGAGAGCACTGATAGGTAGTCTTGATTGTCTGAACTTAATTGAACTTCTTTTCATAAAAGGAAGGGAGCCTAAGGGCCCTTCTTATCCTATGCACTTTTGCAAATCTTGTGAAGTCAAATTTTGATTTGAGTGAAAAAGTTTGCCTCAAAAGATTCTACTTGTCCTTGGATGTTTCCAAATCCTTTATACACCTAAGATCACCTTTGTGTGGTTCGATACCCAATTTATTGGGATTCTAAAACCCATTACTAACTCCCTAAACTTAGCGTACCACACTTGAGCATACACATTTTAGACTAGCCAAGAATTTTTTTTTTTTTTATAGAAGTGGAAGAAAAGAAAAATAAAAAAATAAATTTGAAATCAATAAACTATTTTTATATGTTATTTCAAAATTATTTTATTTATTTTTAACTCTTTTATATAAATATTAAATAATTTAAAATTATATAAGATCTTGTTTAGCTATGTGATTTAAAATCAGTTTTCTGTGTTAAAAAAAAAAAAATATTTTTTAAAAATTCTTAACATTGTTAAACCGTTGTTATCTGAAAATAGTATTTAAAAATAAAGTGAATTAAAAAACAGTTTTAGAGAACAAGTAGAAGCTGTTTTTACCTATTTTTAAAAACAAAAGAAAATTTATTTATTTTTTAAAAAAAAACCATAAAAAAACAAATAAACATGATATAATTTCCTTTCTCTTTCCACAGTCTAATACCAATACCGAAAATCTTCAAATATGATTTTTTTCTTTAAATTACATGTGATTTTTTAAATCTTTTTTAACTTCTTTAAAATTTTTCATTGGACAAATAAATTTCAAATCAAACTATACTTGATACATAAAATTTATTAATTTTTGAAAATAATTTGAAACTCAAAAACTAATTTAATTAATACTAAAAAGTCATGAAACTCAATACATACATACATACATATATCATATTTTTACAAGTGTTTTTATTGTGCAAATAAACTCAATGTGTTAGATTCATTAACAAATCTAGTAATTTTTAAAAATAACTTACAACTCAAATAGTGAACTAATTAATATAAAAAATGTATGGACAAAAATTGATTGAGAATGACTCTATTGTTTATATTTTACATAGAATTATTATTATTATTATTATTATTTCACTAAACAAATGAATTTCAAATTAAACAAGACTAAATGCATTGGATTCATTGACAAATTTAGTAATTTTTAAAAATAATTTAAAATCCAATAATAAACCCATTAATATAAAAAAAATTATGAATAAAAATTAGTTGATAATGATTTTATTAGTTTTTTTCTACATATAATTATATTTTTATAAATTTTCTTACTATAAAAATGAACTTCAAATTAAGTGATACTTTTTATTGAACTTATTAATGAGTATAACAATTTTTAAAAATAATTTGAAACTAAAAAGATAGATCTAATTATTAACAAAAGTAATAGATCAAAACCGATATATTATAAATCATAACTTTATTGTTTCTCCTATGCACACAACTATATTTTTTGAATTTAGATAAATAAATTATAAATTAAGTATGAAATTATTAAAATTAAAATTATTTAATGAACTTTTTAATTTTTAAGAATAATTTTGAATTCAAAAAATCGATTTTATTAATTGCATATTAAATCATAACATTTTAAAATATTATATATTGTAATTCAGTACTAAAGGTGTATATGAAATAAAAAAAACTTCACTTATTTACATGTTAAAAAAGTTAAACCTTATTCATATTCATTTTAAATAAAATATTGTTAAAAATTATTATTAATCATTTTTCACTAGAAAAATTGACATAGATATTAATATCCAAATGTTTCTAATATATATTAAAATAGTATTTTTTTATAAAAAATATAATTCATGATTTTATTATAATATTCTTATTTATGTTTTACTAAAAATTATTTATTTTTCAATTTATTTATAATTATAAAACTATTTTTATTTCTAATAAGACATGAAGTAAATTTAATTTAGATTATATAAAGTGAATTTGCAATGTCTCTATAAAATCAAAACAAAAAAAAATTATTTTTAAATACAATTTATCCAAAGAAGTTTTTTGTTTTCTATTTTTAAAAATAACTTACTAAGCACCCATATTTTTTTATAAAACATTATAAAACTATTTTTTGTTCTTTAACTTAAAAACAGTTCTTAAAAAGGAAATTTAAAAAAATATGACCAAATGAGGCTTTAGGTTTCTAAAAAATATAAGATAAAGAAAATAGAGATGAAAATTAGAAGAAAAAAAAAATTGAAGTGAATAAATTATTTTTATATGTCATTTTAAAATTATTTTATTTATTTTAACCTTTTTATATAAAAATTAAATAATTTAAAAATACATAAATTACTAATTAATTTTTATTATGTATGATTTTTTTTCTATCATAAAACTGAATATGAAAAAAAAAAAATCATGTTTTTCTTCAATATATATTTTTTTCTAGGTGCTTTTCTCAAACCGAACATAACAAAAGCAGCATCTCTCATTTCCATGTTGTCTTGATGTTGCACTCACATTAGTAGCTTAGTAGCAACTTCAAATGTCAAGTTGTCTAAATGTGACATGGGTTACTTAGAAAATATCTCAAGTGCACGACTCTAGGCTTTTTTTCTGTTGTAAAATCATACGTATAAACTTGTAAGAAATCATGACAGGAAGGTCATCTTAACTTTAGTATAATTATGAACCACTAACTAAAAAATTTAAGTTACTAGAAATGGAGTAGGTGTTCACATATTTTGACTTAGATTCTGTAACTTTGATAGCGTTTCATAACTAGATCGATTTCTTCATGGAGGTCCCACCTCCGAAACTCAACCAACCATCAAAGCCATGTCTGAAATTCAAGGCTATGACCCAAAGTTGGGCTTACATGCATCCAAGCTTAAGATTAGGTGAGAATGAAAATGGATAATGGATGGCTGCGTGTGTAATTGTCCACCACGATATTCAAACACCAAAGCAAAAAAATATTTTGCAAATAATCAAATCTGAGCGGCAACTCACGTGTTGGTTTGGTAGCAAAACCGCATGGAAAACTCAAACCCACCAAAGGTGTCAGTCCCTATGGACCCTTCCTTCTATTAGATCTTGGGCTGCTAGAAAGTTGGTTGAGTTTATATATAAGTTGCTTTGAATTAATGGGTACTGTTGAGTGCGAGTTTGACTTAGAATTGAAGGTGGAGTTAGGTAGAGAGATGATTTACCTACCCTTTGATTCGTCATCCGACTCAGCACATGCGCCGAGTGAAAGTGCCTACTTGGCATATTGGGTACATGACCTACATGCCATTGAATTTCAAACAAGTATATTACTGGGACTCAATCCAAATTCCATTTAAGACTTTCTTCTTTTTGGGCTGTGGTGCATTCTGGGAACCAGCTATGGCACCAGCTACACCTTCTCAAGAAGAGCAGAGTCCAAAAATTTTGTTCAATTCCAGAAGTTCCATGAGTAGAATGTGTTTTAGCGTACTTCTTCTATTATTTTTCACCGGCGTGGCGACTTCTCAGTCAATTGTAGAGACTCTACCGGGTTTTCCTGGAAAGCTTCCCTTCAAACTTGAAACTGGGTGAGTTCAAATCATTTTCACTCTTCTATGCCTCATTTGTTTGTCCACTTTTATGCTTGGTAAATTTTGAAGAGTTACAACAAATTAATTGATATGATAGCTTAAAAATATAAATAAATAAACAAAAAATTGCTCCCAGATTTTCAGTTTTTATTTTTTTGTCCAATTTGATGTTGGGTTTCTGTATGCAGATACATTAGTGTGGGAGACACGGATGATGTGCAACTGTTCTATTACTTCATAGAGTCCGAGAGGAACCCTCGTTTGGATCCTCTTGTGCTTTGGCTCACTGGAGGCCCTGGCTGTTCTGGGTTCTCTGCTCTTGTTTATGAAATTGGTTAGTTTCTTCTACCCTTCAACCCCACCAAGAATGCAAGATCTGTGCTTTTTGAAAGAGATAAGACATGGGACACTTATTTCTTTACAATATGTTGACTCTTACCACCATGACATGTATTCATGATTCTTCTCTTTGTTGGAAAAAAAGAAAAGAGTATTGAAAAAGTGTCCTTAGAGAGATACGTCTCTTGCCACAAAATTGGAACAATTCACTTTTTTGCTCCTGCAGTCCATTTTAATTGTCACTCAGTCAAGACTATGTTTGGTTGTTCGGAAAGGTGAATAATCAGAGATTTTTGTCTTTTTTTTAAATAATCATTTATCCATTTATCTGTCTGTCATGGCCGTATTGCACTAGGTTAAATATGCTTTTGTCTGTCTCAGTAGGCCCAAACAATTATAATGGCCGTACAACCTTAAATGTCATTTCAGGTCAGCAGCTAAGCTACGACCATGTTTGAACAGTAAGAAGATACTAAATAAACAAACACAAACTCATCCCCTTGGGTTGGGCTTGGTTTAACCCAACCCCTTTGCAACCCTGCTTTAAGCTCTAAGGCCCTGGGCTGCTCACTATGTCCTGTGGGCTGTTGCCCATTTTGCCCAATGAAAGTGTTTTGCAGACTGGGCTTTTCAGCATTCATTTTTCTGAGTTGAGTGAAATTTTTTAAAAACTGGACCAACTACCAACCTGATTTTCAACCCGGGTTGGTTGGTTGGTTGTAAGCTGGTCCCAAATCCCAATTGTTGTACTCTCAGGTAACAATGGCCTTGACATACCTGCACATCCTTGTAGGTCCATTAGCTTTTGATGTAGAAGGCTATGATGGGATCTTGCCAACCCTTAAGTTGAATCCATACTCATGGACCAAGGTACAAAATTTCACATAGTTGCTTCAATTATTAAGTAATTTCAACACTTCAATTAACTGCAACTGGCCATGATTATTCAGGTTGCCAGCATAATATTCATCGATGCACCTGTTGGAACCGGGTTTTCATATGCAGAAACCTCTTATGGTTACAATGTGTCAGACACATCATCAGCAGCCCAGACCTATCAGTTTCTGAGGAAGGTAGGTGGAACTATATAAAAGAACCCAAAAAACTTTGGTCTATCATGGAGCAGTGGACAGACCATGGATGAATACTAAGAGTGTAAAATGCCTAACATTTTTTCATGTTCAAGCTTACTGGTTTTATGCTTTAAAAAACTTACATACTGCAAAAAAGATACAGAATATTTTTAATTTCCCTTATCGACAATGTTTCAATTTGTGCCACAGTGGTTGACATTTCACCCAAATTTTGCTGGAAATCCACTCTACATCGGTGGTGATTCCTATTCAGGCATCGTTGCCCCAATCCTCATTAAGGACATACTACATGGTAATTCTTTATTCAAGGCTCAACATATGCTTTTAAAGGACTTTTTCTTTCAATTGGAATTGGAGCCTTTTCTTAATTAAATCAACTCGTAACTCATCCGGAATTACTTGAATGCAGGCCTTGAAGTCGGTCTCCAGCCAAAAATGGAACTCCAGGTAGAACTAGAAACACTTTGGTTGTGTTTGGTTTCCGAAAAATTTGAAGGAAAATGTAAGGGAAAGAAAATAAAAAAAAAAAAAGTCCAAAAAAAGAAAAAGCCAAAAAAATGAAACAAAATAAAAAATATTATTAAAATCAATATATTATTTTTACTTAATTTTTAGACTCATTTCACTTAATTTCCTTTATTATATAAAGATTAAAAAACTTAAAAATGCATAAATTTTCATCTAATTTTTGTATATTTTATTTTATCTTATTTTTCGTATTTTCTATAGTTAAATAAAATATGAGAACTATTTTCCTCCGCAATTTTTTCCTTACTACTTTTTGAAGTCAAACATAGTCTAGAGGTAAAATTTCAGTTTATAGCTTATCAAACCTTTGGCTCTGTAATTGTGTGGAAAACTAGGAGGCAATGGAATAAATGAAAATTTAGTTTACTACAACTGTGTGATGAGATGACAAGTTTTCTGTAAATCGGTTTCAGGGATACTTGCTCGGGAATCCAGTGACTGACTATTTGATTGATGATAATTCAAGAATTCCATATGCTCATCGTGTGTCCCTCATATCAGATGGACTCTACAAGGTGGTTCAACTATACTCTGCTAGTGGATTTTTCTCTTCTTTTTCTTGTTTTAAATATTTTTCTATCTATGACCCTCATGACATCCTAATGAAAAGAACTGTGAGGAACACAACTTCCAAAAACTATACAGAACCCTGGAGATTGTCTAGACCAATTATTTTCCCAACATGTAAACGAGTTCACTCCTTTTTCTCACATTAATTGCTTTATGATTTATAGGCAGCCAAAGAAACTTGCAATGGTGATTATGGGAATGTAGACATCAACAATACACTATGTGTTGAAGCTCTTCAAACTATCAAAATGGTTTGTGGGATTTCTAGAACTTTTGTGCTTCCTTCTTTGCTTTAATCTGTGTTCTAATTTATTTTTTTTATTAGATGAATTCACATCATTTGTAACAAGTAACCATCTGAATTTGCAGTGCCTCCTACAAATAAATATTGCAATGATTTTGGAACCTCAGTGTGCTTTTGCATCCCCCCAAACAACAGAACTACAATGGGACTTGAGAGTTCAGGAAAACACTACTATGAACTACCTTCTTTCCCTATCTAGAATCCCGGAATTGCGGTGTCGGGTAAACGCCTCTCTTTGCCTCATAATTGTTTGGATGAGCCACAATATTCCTCTTGAAATGAACAAAATCTCTCAACTTTTCTCAATTTTCCTCCTTTACAGAGTTTCAGTTATGTGCTCTCTTACAAGTGGTTAAATGATATAAACGTCCAAAATGCTCTTTATGTTCGACCGGTATGTAGACTTCGTGAGAATGTCATCATCTAGCTTCCTAAATAATTTTACTAAGATATTTTAAGCACAACAATCAGGGAACTGTGAAGACTTGGAGGAGGTGCCCAAAAAGCTTCCCATCTTACACAGAAAATGTTGACAGTACTGTTGCATATCATAAGAATTTCACAAGAACAGGTCTCCGGGCTTTGATTTACAGGTGATTTTCTGCACTTTTCTAACATAAAAATTGAACCAGGAAGTGTAAAAAATGTAATAAGAATCCATTAGAATTTGAGCTTATGGAACAACATAAAATTTTCCTGTTATTAACATACTCTTTTACCTCCTGCAGTGGTGATCATGATCTCTCTACTCCATATATTGGTACGCTAGAATGGATAAAATCTCTTGATGTGCCTGTTTTTGATAAGTGGCGGCCATGGTATGTTGATGGTCAGGTTGCAGGGTGAGTGCCACTATGCAGCTTCCTTACAAATCCTTCCTTTTCTTTCCTGACCTTAAGGTCGTTTTTAGCTTGAAAATTTTCTACTTACCCATAATTCTAAAATTCTTTATTATGCAGATACACAACAAAGTTTATGAACGATCATTACGGCTTAACATATGCTACCCTAAAGGTAAGAACAAACCCATCAGTTATTTAATCCTAGTTGCTATATATGTTCACAAGCGCAAAAAGATAAAACTTATGAAGCTAAATATGTTTTTGGTCACACAGGGAGCAGGCCTCACAGCTCCAGAATACAAGCACAAGGAATCTCTTGCCTTGGTTGATAGGTGGTTTGCTTATTATCCCATCTAAGCTAATTTGCATTCGTAGCCAGCTTGGTTCTACTAGGTGATTCCACCTTGTCTGAGAGGGATTATTTTAAATAATGATGATGTAGTTCATTGATGTAATAGCAATATCTACATCGGACAAATGTATGTTCTCTTGTTACGATATTAGAATTGGGAAAATTTTGCCAACTTAGGCTTTGATCAATGGTGTATTTCTTTTCCTCTTGTTTTTTTTTTCTTTCTGCAATCAAAATTAAAAAGATGAATGAATCGTCGCCAACAATTAGAACTTCCCATTGAAAGAAAAGGTCTCCAGAATAAAAGTCCCAATCATTGAACAAATTAAGTAAGCCTAGGTCATAAAATAAGCCAAACTAACTGGTTAAGACCATTTCCGAATTAATTCGAAAGGATGGCTCAAACCCTTAGCATAGTCCCAAGCTGGGATTATATTGAGGGTGGTAAGGATTGTGGGTTTGACAGCTCAGCTCAGCAAAGGTAGCAATTGGGCACATTTTATCCAAATTATGTATGGACATTTCTTTTTTTATAAAGCAAATCATAGTTTGTTCTTATAAAAAGCATAGATATATTTACCTTGGTCAAACTTCAAAATCCAGGGGAGTTTGATTGAAAATCTCAAATCATATCAAACCAACACAAATGATATCTAGGACTAATGTCCTATCAACTCAAAGGCAAGAGTTGATATTCATACAAGATTAACAAATTTAAAAAGAAAATTGAAAAATAATATTAAAGGTAAAAATAGACTCATATAAGGTTTATTTAAGTACCTAGTGTTGGTGCGCGGCCAACAAGGATGGTCCAACTAGCCTCTAAAGTTTGGACGATGATTCAACCTGCACAAAGGAATGCCCGGATAGGTTTTTTGAGCACGCCCCTCCGAAACTCAAGTCAGAAAGGGAAGACTTTGAGCAAGAAAAGTCTTTTGGAAAAATGGCAACATATCTTTCTTATGGTCAAGAGTTACTATTTATTCTTGCTCAACTATAACGTCTTCTCAAGTGCCTTAATGGTGTCTTTTATTACGTTTGATTGTACGTTACCATCTTTAATGTCAATGATTGTTAGCTTATAATAGTTGTCACGCCTTAATGAGCCTTAAAGACTGACATTTTAGCGTTGTAATAATTGTGTCAATCAATGCACTTAATACCTATTGCAATTAATGTTTATCAGGTGGCATACTCAATGCTCGATTGGTTTTGAATCCATTTGATACCCTTGGGCCAGACGGACAGAGCTACTCGGCCAATGACCCAGACGGCTCTAGGTGACGATTTTGAGTGGCCCACACCTAGTTTATGTCAATCCCTAATTATTAGATAAGTATAATATTTATTTAAAATAAAATTAGTTTACTTATCATAATAATTAATTATTCGGAAAAGAATGAAATAAAAGAGTGAAATGAAATATCGTGTTTAAGAAAAAAGTTATGATATTTCATGTCATCTTAAAGAAAAAAGAAAAAAATAATATTAATATTGTGATATTGATATACACCATTTGAAAAATAAAAATTATTAATAATATAGAAAAATGAAATTTTGTGCATAATAATATAAATTTTTGAAGATAATATTTTATTTAACTAATTTAGTAATATATAATTTCTTTATAAATAAAATATATTTACTTTTATTTTCTTTAAAAAGATAAATAGAATGCAATCAACATTCGTATAAAGAAATAAGATCAAGATGTAAAGAGATGAGATTAGGATACAACGAAATGAGACTTTTAGGAGTCCTTATAACTTTGTCATTAGGAATAGAGTTGAAGAATTAAGTAGCAAAATTGATAAAGTAGGAAGCAGATTTTTAAGGTATGGGGCCGAAATGAGTGAAATTAAGAAAACTTAATAAATGTAAGTGTCAATCATCTATATATATTTCAAGGATCATGAATTCTTCTATTCCCTTAGTGGAAGAATCTTATATTATTTAACTATACATTCTTATTTAAAGCTGAAAAATCGAAGTCTAGTTGAGTAACACTCAAAAGGGGGTGAATATGGGTGTAATTAAAAATCTTAAATAAATATTTATATCTTATAATTAACTTTTCCTTGTGAGTAGTTAGGGATTATCAAATCTTCCTAGAATAGGCAATGCAAACAAGATAATAAAGATATGTAATAAAACACAATAATTTTTACATGGAAAACTTGCACAACAATTGTGGAGATAAAAAACTATGAGGTCTAAGACCACTAATCTAAACTCACTATATGATATCAAGTTACATAGATTTATTTGAACGTTTTACCCTAAAGACTTACTCTCTAGTACCTATAACTCGATCCACGTCTGCGACATAGTAACCTTTGATTGCTCCAGTGAATATACTTCAGCCTCGCTGAAGGGATGAAGTTTTCAACCCTAGACTTAATGCTTAAATCCTTCGAATGAGAGATTAGGGATGGTGTGGCTAATTAGGCTTTCTCTCAAATAGACTCATTTGAAATCTCTCCAATCTCTTAAGAATCTCTAACCTTAGAAGAGTTATAGAGGGGTATTTATAGGCAAATATCTTGAAGAGGTTCGGTATCATAAGGTTTTCAAATGAGATTTGAGTGAAATTCTCCAAAATATCTTCCAAATCTCAACAGAAAAGGCATGAGTGCTCGAATATACTTAACCACTGCTTGAGCGCCTTGGCATTTGAGTGATGCTAAGTACTTGAGAGATCTCAGCACATGAGCATTGCTGCCCTCTCAAGCGTCCCTTGTTTCATTTAACTTTTATAAAAATAAAAATAAAAGTCAATTTTTGTTATTTAAAAAAGGTACCTTTCCTCTTTATACTTCTTAGGAGCTTAGCTTGCTATGAGTCAAATCTTTCTACATGTACCTGTGACTTCTCAATTGGACGAACAACCCTTAATCTTCAATGGAGAGTAAGCCACTATCTAAAAGGACTTCTATGACCAAACATTAATTGAAACAAAATTGTCAACATACAAACAAGACTTAATGTCCTAACAATCTCTCTGTTTGGCAATTTTGTGACAAAACATCGCTATATAAACCTACTTGAACTCTCATGAAGGAGTTTGCATAACACACATTAACACTCAATTAAAAATAACTTAAGGTAATGCATTGCATCATCTTGTAGTACTTATCTTCCAATTTTATAACTTGCACACATAAAGAAAACTATACCCCAAGGTAAAGCAATGTGTGGGATAAATAATGTCAAGAAATCAAAACAGGATAGTTAGAGATTTTGTTTGATACATTGTGAAAGCATGAAAGAGGAATAGATTCCTATAGCGACACCAATGTACAAAGCAAAGCTCGAGAGGAATATAGATGTATACAAATCAATCAAACATAATAGAAGCTTGATAAAACAAAATAAATCAACAATAAAGCACAAAGGTCTTTCACCAAACATGATATATGCAGTGAAGAGCATGTGAAGAGACTTTCATAACTTAGAATAATTTTAGAGAGATAGACAATGGAAATAGAAATGTCTTCCAGGAAACATCCATGTCAAGTATTTCTCTTAAACTTTTAAGGCATGTTTTTATCAGTTGATTTGGTTTCCTCCAATGTCTCAGAATTAGTTTCCTATAATATTTCAATTAATTTCACTTAAAAAAAATTCAATTCAAATGAATTAAACAATTAAAAGTATCTCCCCCTAAATACTATCTCCATTTCTCTTAAAGAAAGTCTCCCTCATTTTCTCAAGAAATATCGCATCTCAATTAGCTCTCAAAAATAACATTCTCCTTCTATTTAAGTGAATCAAGAGGCTTGTCAATTATGAAATGATCTCCCTCTTTTTGTCACAAAAATGACAATGGATATAAAATATGAAATGGAAAGCACATAAGAGACAAAAGGAACAAATAAAACATCATCATCATCATCATCATTATATATATATATATATATATATATATATATAATTCAAAAAGACTAATTATGGATACAAGAGATATGTAATAAGAGAACAAATTAGATCAACATATATATAAATAAACATCAACACTAAGCATCAAGAGAAGATAGAGGAAGAGCAAAGTTCAAGGCGCCTTAAGAGTGGATCCACGAGATAATATAAGATAACCTTAAATCTCACGAAGCTAAGTGTCTTTTAAGTCCATTCTCAAGTGAAGACGAGTCATGGAATCCATCATCTCTTTGGAATTTGAGTCAACTGAGGTCGATGTAGAGTGAGAAGCTCAGGAAGAACTAACATGATTGCAACTGGAGCGAGTTCTTAGGGTTAGCTCAAGAAAGTCTACCTCCGGAATTGGAGCATCCTGTTTTGTTATTCAGAGCTCATCCTCCTCTGTAAGAGCCTCTTGTGCTACCTCTTGAGTTGGAACTAATGAGAAAAACTCGGATCTCTCCATTTCCTAAGTTCGGATCAAGTTAGGAATATACACAACTATCCTAGGGTTTTTCTAAATCCTATGCACACTGGAAAAATAACACTTTTATACTTTAAAAGGATTTAGAAAGTGCTAATGAAAACCATACCTCATATTCGGATATTCCTGAATCAAATCCACATGGTGAAGATGAAGATCGACATCGTAGAAGTCTCGTAAACTCGAAGTCTTTAGCCCGATGACTCGAACCTTGATCTTTACACACTTTCGATGGGGATGGAAGGGAAGGTGGAGGTCATGGCTCCTTCTTTGTCTCTATGGAGATGGAAGATGGCTCTCTAGCAAAACTATATAAACCCTAACCTCTAAAGGGGTATTTATAGGGTTTTCTATTGGGCTTAAGTGACTTAAGCCCACTAAGGGCTTGGGTCACTTAATCTAGCCCAAAATAGGTATTAATTAATTAATTAACCCAACATAGCCTACTAATTAATCAATTAACCCAATCTAAAGACCTTGTTCACTTACCTCTGTGCAACCTTACATAATTACCAAAATACCCTTATGCACAAAAGTAAACCTAGAGCCAATTCAATCCTCATAACCCATGCCAACAAGGTATATGAACTCAGAATGGGGACCATTAAGACCCATAGGAATACTGGCTCCCGCAACATCTTACTACAAAGAATCAATTGAACTCTAGCATCCTATGTAAATAACAACGAGACACTTAGTGCTCTGGTCCGTGACCTGCTATCCATTGTGTTTTGTCTCACTATAAACTAGTATTCATAGTCTAACAAGGCGAAACCTATCAGCCTTTCAAGATTACCTCTACTATCCTTGAGTTATAAATCCTCCTATTGTATGTTCAATTGACATATCTTAGCTCTCAAAGAACCTATGTCAAGTTCCACTTAAGAAACTACTATGACCATAGTTTCCATGAACACACCTTCTTAAGATCACCCAATGGGAGACACTGTCTCAATCCTAAGAAATATCATAGTGTCTCTATTGAGAATACCTATTGCTATAAGCTTTCATTAACAATGACCCAATCTATAAAGAATATATGATCAACTTACGATCTCACCCATAGGTCAAAGTCATTGCTAACTTTAGCATAATCTCAATATTTTCTCAAGGTTGAGAGACAACACAATGAAGCAGCTTGGTGAGGTCACGACTACTTGATAACCTTAGGTTATGACTCAACATAGGCCTTATCCAATGTGTAACTATACACATTAGTGCACTCACTATGGGAAACCCATCCTAATAGCCAAGACCAATCACCCCTCTAATTAGGAGGTGGTACACTATAACCTCTAATGGATTTCCTTAACCCATGAATTGGTTGTGAACAAGTCATCTATTGCAAGGACCCATGAATTAGATCTTTTATGCAACTCCTAATGCGCCTAAGTCATGTACAATGCAAAAAATGCAGACAAGAATACTCATAAAGTATAATATATGGAATAAGGATAGATAAAAGTGAAACTGGAATATCATTAAATAAATAATGAATTCCAAATTTATTACATCATGTCATGTTTTTAAGGGCTCTATCCTAACAAGAGCAACATCCTAAGGGTCATAAGGAGTAGGGGGTGCTATAGGTCATACACATAGCTATAGTGCTTAGCCCAAGAGCTCCCATTTAAGACAACATAAGAAGACTAAACCACCAAAGTGAGATCAATCTTAAATTCAATATCCTCTAGGATTCGAGAGATAAGGAGGGCAAATCAAAGGCCACCGTCTCAGTAAAAGGGATCAGGGTATAGTGTCATCATGTCCAAGATAACATGGCCAATTTCAAACTACTGGCTAGTGAGAATAACGTGAATTAACCTAGCAGATGATCGATGAATCTGGGTACAATGAGTCGAGGGGTAGAAGAAGTAGGTGAAGAAAGTATCTAAGAGCCATGTTGGCTTAGAGAAGCCAATGATAGAGATGTAAGAAGGAAAATGGCAATGAACATAGTAAAGAGTGGTTGGGATGACATCAAGCTCCTTTCGAGTGAGAGCTTGTACCTTCGGTGAGAAGAAAGGAATGTGAGCCTAAAGTCGCAACATGCTGAGTACATGTTGGATGGATCAGGAGGAGACAAGGAAAGACTGGTCATACAGAGTCACTCTAAAAGTGACACCGACAATGATGGAGTGCATGTTCGCGTAGAACATCTACATTAGATGGGGGTAGTAGGTCCCCTAAAGAGAAAACAAAGTCTCTTACCCTCGCTGTCGAATGATAGTAGGGAAATGAGTGTCCTGGAAAGCATGAAGGTTGATAGGATGTTTGACCTCTATTCAACAATCTAAAAAAAGAGGCATAAAAACAGTCATGAGGCTCTTAATAGAGAAACACTCCATTGGGAGGTCTCTTAAGTTAAAAGAACCCTAGATAGCAATGCACTAAATGGGCTCAGGTGATCCAAGAGGGGTCACCTCACGCTGAGGCCTACAACTAGCCATACTAAGTGAATGAAATACGAATAGACATAAAAATTAAGAAAAACTAAGAAAGAAAACTAATCCACTAGAAATGTTATAAATGAAGTACTGAACAATACTATATGAACAAAAATGCAAAAAATGAAGTAAACAGATCTCAAATGACGAAGAAATGGAATCCTAGATTGCTTGAACAAGCTAAGATGAATGGAAAGTGAATACGGCGCGTTGGAAAAGGGTATTTATACACTGTAAGAGGGCTTGATGTAGATTAGTGCTCAAGCGTCATGAGTACTAGAAACGACGCTAGGAACGACTTAGGGCGCTCAAGTGGTATGGCTATTCAAAGAAACATTGGATATAACTTATAGTGCTTGAGAGCTTAAAGCACTAGAAAGAAGGCTTGAGTGTTAGTGACATCACTTGAGCTCGTGATGCAGGAACTCAACAGTAAACAGGGAAAGAAACACTTACTAACAACTTGAAACTAAACTAAATCACACAAGAATTGAAGAATGGCAAGAATAACACTTTGGAGCAAAGTCATAAAGCTCTTAAACTCTCAACATTAGATTGATTAATAATATACCAAGTGAATTTCCTAGATAATATATATATATATATATATATCAATCCATCAAGAAGGAAGTTTTAAGTCCAAATATCAAAGCTAATCATAATTATGGTTTCAAAACCTAATGCATAACCATCAGTGCATAAGATGGTCAACATAGAAACAGGATTATTGATTTTCAAGGAAATACGACTTACTGTCTAGTTCTATATTTCAAAATTGATCACTTAAAAGAGATTCAGTCATGCCATTGGTAAGATTAAAGTACACATCTAGTCAATTTGTTCTAAATCACCGGATTTCTTATTAACACGACCACATTGATCTACATACAACACAACTTGACTTTCCCTTAATTGATATCATCTTTTCTTTTTCTTTTTCTTTTGAAAGTGGAGGCATTGTATACCATGATCTCTTTTGAATTTTCATTTTATTTTCATTCATGGTTGCCTTTATACCCACTTTGGGGGTGTTTCCAAATATTGCAAGTGAGCAGCTTATATTTAAAAGCATGAATTTTGGAAAGTGTATGAGAGTTTTGTTTATCCAAATATTCAAACACTTAGGACACATTATTGAAGTACCATAATCTTTTTCCTTCATTTTCTTTTGAGAAGAAATCTTGTCTTAATAGCTCTTTGTTAATCACAAGTGGGTTGTGATTAATAAGTGGGTGATTAACAAGTGTCTTAATAGCTCCTTATTGATCTATCACATTAATCGATCATTTGGGAATATGTAGGTGACATATATATAAGGTGATTCTTGTGTTGTGGCTTTTTATCTTCTGAATAGAAGGGTTATGTCATGTTTGTGTGGCTTTTAACTCTTGATAACTTAATATTCTTAAGTTTTGAGGACGTCAATCCTTCTTCCATCTTAGTGATCCTAGTAGGAATGGATGAGTATGATGCTCTAGAGGATCTATATTATGAAATTTTAGGGATTCCAGAATGTCTGAATGAATTAGAGAAGTTTATATCTCCTTCTCCAAAAGGATATTCAACTATTTGTTCAATTTTTTATGTTCTTTGTTTTGTAGGTGGAACAACATTAGAAAAATGTGATGACTCTATAAAATAAACTAGGTATTAAAATACAAATATAATAATTATACATATATTGTAAAGTAGATAAATTATCATTTAGGTATTAACTGCATTTTCAACTATCGCCTATTATTATTATAAAATGTCATAAATTATATTATTCATATATCAGTTTCTTCATATCTCAATTATATATATATATATATATATATATATATTACTTCCTATATAATTTTTAAAAAGTTTTCCAATGTTTTTATAAGTTTTAATCAAATTTTCGCTTGTCAATATTTTGTGTCAAAATATTCACCAATATTTTCCAATATATCATGATATATCCATAAAATCAAGTTATGATATCTCTGTTAAAATCGATATTTTTATCATTGACTCTTAGGATAGATGAAGTCCTAAAATAAACTCAATAACCATATCCATAGCTCTGATATATACCTTCAAGCTCCTAGGACAATGTGATATATAATGAATAAGTAAATAATGTGCTATGGGAATATAAGATGCCTACAAGAAAATAAGAGTCATTACACAAAAGTTAAGACATCTTCACATGGTTGTAGTAAGTTTACACACCTATAGGAAGATAAGACTCTGAAAGTACTCTCCTTCTTAATGAGTATTTAATAAGGTTAAATAAATAAATAAATAAATAAAGTGGTTTGATTAGGATAAGATCATTTTTAAAGGAGAATAATCGCTCTGGTATTTCACTTATATATGGAATACTACTATACTAAAATGTTGTTTTCTCTAGCAACTAACTCAACCTCTGATCGAACCTCAAGAGACGCCCTTTACCCTCATTTGCAGCATTTGGATCCGAACCAAGCCCTTTCGAAGGTGAAGCAAGTCCATCCACAAGCCCAACCATGAATCAATCTCATGTTCCACTCCTTCGTACCAAGCAAATAATAGAAGCTAACTCCCTGCAAATCGTATATACTATGTTACGATCACCTCATATTGATAAAAAGTCCAAAGAACAATTTGAAATGGAAATCAAGAAACAATTTTTTGTCATAAAAACAAAAACACATGAATTACGCAAGAAGTTCTTTCGATTAAAACGTTGTGCGACTCGGAAAACATAAGACTTCTTGGTCAAGCCAAAAAGATTGCCAATAGGATGCTCCTAACCCACCATGCCTAGCCCTTTACCTTACCTTAGGAAGAAAGAGGGGTGTATGAAGTGTGGGAAACATTGCAAGAAGTGTATGATACAACAAGTAACCTTAAGGAGTGGTGGAAAAACTCTTGATAGATGAAGTCCTAAAATAAACTCAATAACCATATCCATGGCTTTGATATATACCTTCAAGCTCCTGGGACAATGTGATATATAATGAATAAGTAAATAATGTGTTATGGAAATATAAGATGCCTACAAGAAGATAAGATTCATTACACAAAAGTTAAGACATCTTCACATTATTGTAGTAAGTTTACACGCCTATAGGAAGATAAGACTTTTCAAACAAAAGTACTTCAAATGGCTATAGTAAAATTCTCCCGACAAAAGTTAAAGAGTTCATATGCCTACAAGATGTTTCATTCACATGGTTCCATAGGACCATTAAGTTTTTCTATTTAAAGCTCTTGTAGGGGAACATAGAGGCAAACATCTCTTTTCCCCATCATTCTAGCTTCTCTCCTTTCTTTCCTTTCCCTTGCCTTTGACATAAATTTGAGGAATTCTCATAATTGTTTTAGAATTTCCATCATGAGTTATTCCCCATGTAAGTTTGAACATTTACAGATTTTTATTTAGTATTTTAATTTTATTATATGAAGGAAACAATGATAAAAGAAAATTGATTTAAAAGGAGATAAATTGTAGAATAAAATTATTTAATAATAAGAATCTTTATTTTATAAAAATATATATATATATAAATATAAGGAAATAAAAGGTTGTAGATTTTTTAAAAGAAATTCATTAAAAGTGAATTTTATAAATCAGTTAAAATAAATATTTTTTATGATTTTGATTCTATTGTATCCAGTAACCAATAATAAAAGATTTTAATTTAAAAGAGGTTAAATTTATTATAAAAAGAATCCAACCATAAAAATATTTATTTTATAAAAAAATGATAAAAATGGAATAAATTATAGATCATTTATTTTGTAGTTAATTAGCTATCTAATTAGATGGATTCAATAGTTTTTAAGTGGTTTAGAATTTGTATTATTAAATTGACTTAAAAAGTGGAATTAAGACTTTTTACTATTTTTCAATAATTAATTATTTTATCAAAAACCTTAGGCTATGTTTGGTTCATGGAAAGTATTAAGGAAAAAAATGTTAAGAAAAATTATTTTCTCATATTTTGTTTCTCTACGAAACATATGAACAAAAATTAAATTAAATTAAAATTAGTTAAAAATTTATGAATTTTAAATTTATTTAATTTTTATATAATGAAGGAAAATAAATGAATTGAGTTTGAAGAACCATATAAAAATAATGTATAACTTTAAATCTATTTTTATTTTCCTTCAATTTTTTTTCTTCTACTTTTCTCTTTATTTTTTTTTTCCGTCATATTTTCTTTCAAATTTTCTGAAAATCAAACATAGCCTTTCATTCTTTTTTCTTTTTTTTTAGAGTTTTTGTATTTTATAGACAAAGTATTATTATTTTCTTATTTTAAAGTAGAAAACAAATAATGTATTCAAATGGATAATTAGTTTAATAATTTTATAAAAACTATTACTCTTTTGATTCCTTACACAATCTAATTTAATTTCTACCAAGCCCAAAACCATCAAAACTAAAAAATAAAAAAGAAAAAGAAAAAATACAAACCAAATCAAATGAAGTCCTTCAATATTATTTAGTTAATGTGTTTCAATAATTTTTTTTTATTTTTTTTTTTGTAAAAGCAATCTAAAGAGAATGAAATAAAGAGAAAAAAAAAAATTGTCTAAGATATATAATTGGTGGATCGTGCGTATCCTGCTACATCAACTGCCCGTCAAAATAAAAATAAATAAAATAAAATAAAAAACTAAATAAAGTTTGAATATTTCCACGTCTGACAATCAAAATTTAAAAAATGATGGCTTCAATGCTGTCAGTTGACTCAATGCGAGGCGTTCTGTCCTACCATTCCAAACGAATAACACTGGCTTATTTGGTTGGGGAATGGTAGATCAAATGCCCACCTCAATTTGTTATTAACTATTGACTTTTAGAAGGCTTGAGTTGCGTCACGCTGACAACGATGACTTCATCATTTTTTTTGAAAGACTCAAGATAATGGAGCCCTTCCTCTTCCTTGTGACAAGTGACAATTCATGCAAGCAACTGAAGTTCTCGTCATAATTAATCAGCTTTACTACATCAGAAAACCTGCAATCCTGACATGGATATAATAATTAATTGATTAAACGATGAACTCATCCGTCATTCCATTTATGTATGCTCCGTTTCCCATGCACATATAGAATTTACTGGGTAACGAACCATCATTTCAAGCCATTCCCACCACGGCCACCACCAGCTGCGGAGAGATTAGCTTCATTTGTTGCAGCAGTTCCATGGGTACAATACTAATGTACCGCCGTCTAGTTCTTGTGTTAGTCCTCTCCAGTATTGCAAGTTCGCAGTCAATCATCAAGACACTCCCAGGATTCCCAGGAAACCTTCCCAAGAAAACTTCCAGGATGTAAGTTTTAGGAGCTAATGTGGGTTGTGATGTGACTTGGAATAAGGTATGTTGGAGTAGATGATATGGATGATGTGCAGTTATTCTACTACTTCATCGAGTCTGAAAGAAATCCAAGAGATGACCCTCTATTGCTTTGGCTCACCGGAGGTCCTGGTTGTTCTGCATTTTCTGGTCTTGTATATGAAGTTGGTATGTTTCTTATCCTTAGTTTACTTCATTTGGAGGAAAGAAAATAAAATATAGTAAATAATGTGGAGACACACGAGGGAAGATTTGTGCCGGAAAGTTGGTTTTCTATTTTCTTTTCTTTTTTTTCTTTTTTGTTTTTGTTCTAATTTTAGAAAGTATGGCATAGATGATGAATGGACTCTCAACTTAAATAGGTCTGAATCAACAAAAGATGTGATTAATGAAGGGGAAAATGATATATATATTTATGTGTAGGTCCATTGTCATTCGACTATGTGAAATCCAATGAAAACTTCCCAACATTTAAATTGAACCCATACTCATGGACAAAGGTAGATACGAGATTCCAGCCTTGTACATTGATGCATGGTTATGTAAATTATGTGATATATTGATGCCAAGACTCGAATAAATTTACAGTTAGCCAGTATGATATTATTGGATGCGCCCGTGGGCACTGGATTCTCCTATTCACGAACTGCAGAAGGTTACAACGTGAACGACACACTATCAGCTTCACAAATCTATACTTTTCTAAGGAAGGTCAGCCTATATACATTAAACAATCTAAAATAATGGTTTTGCACACAAATTAATGAAAGGGTGATTTTTATTAGTTTAAGTTTGATGGCATTTTAAAATTTGTTGACCATTAATCTTTGACTTTTGTTTTTCTTTTTGGCTTTTTGTATTGTGATACACAGTGGCTTATCAATCACCCCAAGTTTCAGAAAAATCCACTCTATGTCAGTGGTGACTCATATTCAGGCATAATAATCCCCATGGTGGTTCAGGAAATATCCAATGGTATGTCAATCAGTCATGACTCTTCTGTAAATGGAGATGTAAAGAAGGGCATGATGGGCCAGGATTGGGCTGGGCTTGAGCCGGAAATTTTGGAATCTTTCAGGCCTTCAGATTGGGTTCCATCTGAGCCCATGCCCAGCCCTAGGCTCAAAGGAACTTGGGCTTCACTGGCTTTGTTTTCATTCCAAAAGGAGTACTACATATTTTTCTAATATGGTGCCCAATCGTCCAAGTGAAATTTCCTTGCCCCCTTTTTTTTGGTTGCAGGCAATGACGAAGGGAAAGAGCCAAAAATGAATATTCAAGTATGTAATCTAATTTTATGATTCCAGTGTGACTTGCGCCTAATGGTTTGAAGTTTTGTAGATTACATTTGAATCCATGTGCTCTTCTTTCAATTGGACTCAGGGATACACGATTGGAAACCCAGTAACAGATCACTTTAGTGACTTCAATTCAAGAATTGCATACACTCATCGAGTAGGAATTCTTTCAGATGAGCTCTATGAGGTGATTATCCCCCTTCTCGATTGGGTTTAATACTTAAGTCAGATATAACTCCAAAACTTATATTGATTTGTTATGCCTTTCCAGGAACTTAAAGAAAGCTGCAACGGGAAGTATGTATATGTAGATCCAAGCAATGTAGAATGCACAAACAATCTCAAAGTGTACACACAGGTGGAGTGAGACCTCTTGCCTTACAATATTGTCAACTTCTTATTGGTATTAAGATCTGTTTTCTGTGAGTCTGCAGTGTATCAATAAAATATATTCTGCACACATATTGGAACCTTCGTGTGCCATGTTGTCACCAAATCCAAATGCATCAAAATTGGATCAAAGTTCCCTCCAAGATATCAATTCCATAGGTTTACTCCTTTCTCAACCTCAAAAACCTGAACCATGGTGCCGGGTAATCCCCTGTCGGCTCACATTTTTGGTTTTTATAACGCTCCGGACACATGGAAATGTATAATGAAACAGCTTATTCTCTTGTAGAGTTATAACTACGTGTTTTCCTACCTCTGGGCTAATGATAAAACTGTCCAAAAGGCTCTTCACGTTCGAGAGGCAAGTTGATTCTTCAGAGCTGTAAAAGATACATTAGATTTGAAATAATTTCACTTAATAATTTTATCATGACAAGCAGGGAACAGTAAAGGACTGGGTGAGATGCAATGAAAGCTTGTCTTACACTTCTAATGTCTTCAGTTCTGTTGATTATCATCGAAATCTCACTAAGAAAGCTTATCGAGCTCTGATTTACAGGTAACATCTCACAGATTTTATTTGTTCTTTTTGGTTTTTTGTATCAATATACAAGCCATGAAACATCAGCAGAAGATTCTTTCATCACAGTTCCATACGAGTCCAAAAGGAATACGAAGTTTCCACTAACCTGCACATGGAAAATGACATTATAGCATATTTATTTTATTAGAGGAAGCAAATTGGTCCTAGGAGCAATAAAAATGGTGAAAGGGGATCAGGAAAAGACACTAGGAATCAAAAACATAGGCAGAAAATCCAATGGCAGACTTAAATGGTGTGGAGTTTTTGACTTATGTCCTTTTGTTTGCAATTTTCTAACACACAATCCTTCCATTTCCTCCCACAGTGGTGATCATGATATGCTTATTCCATATGTTGGTACACAAGCATGGATAGCATCTCTCAACTTAAATATTTCTGAAGACTGGCAACCATGGTTTGTGGATGGTCAAGTTGCAGGGTTGGTTTCTAAGCTTCATTTATTCTTTTTTCTTTCTTAACTTCTTCTGTTCATCATCATCATCATCATCCCCAACATCATCATCAATATTACCATTATTGTTAGTTTTCTAATCATACGTTTTATGCAGGTTTAGGGTTGAGTGTTCACACAACAAATATCTGATGACATTTGCTACTGTAAAGGTAAGAAATACTCCCCTTACTAATTATTTTTTCCAATTATTTACGCAAATAAAAAGTAAAGGGAACCACATATCCTTTTGCCTTGTACAGGGAGCGGGTCACACAGCTCCAGAATACAGGCCTAAGGAAGGCTTTGCCATGGTTTATAGGTGGCTTGCTCACTACTTTCTCTAGATCGATCCAAATTCATTAAGGAGTTCTGCCTCATCTTGAGTAACATCTCTCCCCGTTTTCAATGATTGGATGGAGAGAATATTATAATAAAATTTTCTTAGTTACAACTTCCTCCTGCCTTTTCCTATTCAAGGATTAAAAAATAGGGTGAATTTCTCGAACCCACCTGTCATTTTATATTCATAAAAAAAATATTAAAAATAAAGCTTTATAAATAGATAAATTTTAATTATTTTATTTTTAAATTCCATTAAAATGATTATTGAAAATATAATAATTATCATGATCATTGGAGCCAACAGTTTAGTTCAGGCAAGCAACCCTTGAAACAAATGTGGGTTGCGGGTTTTAACTCAATGGTTTCGAGTTATCATTATTGCTAGAAGGGCACACCCCCGGTCCGGTATGGTGTCAGTCCCGATGCAATTTTTCTTACTGAAGGGGATAGGAAAGGATGGGGATCTGGGGCTTAAACCCGGCACTCACCCATAAAAGTGGAGGGCCCTTACCTATGAGGCTAGTTTGTTCCTTACAATTATAGGGCATAAAATTCACAAATCTAATTTAATGAATAAAATAATTTTAATTATTTTATTTTTAAATTCAAATAAATTCATATTCAATATATAAAAATTGATAATTTTTTTAATAAGTCTTTTTCTATCTTATTACAATAATTAAATAAAAAAGAAACATAAATATTTGTCATACAATCTTTTAAAAAATTAAGTTCAATGCATGAATTATTATTTCCTTTTATTTTTTTAGATTTTTTATAACATTTCTATGAGTTTTTTTTTAATTAATTTTCATATTATCATTTCCAAAATTTTAATAAAATCCAACTATGGATATTTTGTCGATTTTTGATACTTTGATCCTAAACTAAAATATGTAACCTTTTGAGTCGTGTACAACTCCAAAGTATAGGCCTAAGCAACATGTTGTCATGGTTTATACGTGGTTTGCTCCGCAATACAAAATTTATTCAATTCGTTGTTTGAGTGGCTTGTCCTAAATATAATCCCTCATTATCTTTTTAATGGTGTAACAGTGACAATATACTGAAGTCAATTGAGTAATAACTTGCTTGTATGTTCTCCTTTTTCTATTCTTCTATAGCAATTTAAACTTTATACGACTTACGCCAATGAGATGTGTTAGGGTTTGATAATCCAAATTCTATTTGGTCCAATTCAAAAAGCTTGTAGTGTAACATATATATTAAAGCTATAATTATGAGATTTTTTGGCAGGTCTGTGATGGTAGCGTGATATGGACCTATTTTATTAATTATTATTATTATTATTATTATGATTATTATTATTATATGTGTGGGTGCATGTGTGTGATGATGCATAATTTTAGGGTTATGATGATTATATTTCTATCGTAACTGTTCGCAACTTTTCCCTTTTGTACTAATTTTTTTATATAGTGGATTTCTTTCTTCTTTATCCACGGTTTTCTTGTCTAGGGTTTTCCACGTAAATATATGTATTCTTACTTTGTTTTTTTTATTGCCTATTCTCATTATTGCGTATCAGGGTGTCATACAAAAACATAAGACTTGTTTGTTGATTATTTTTTAAAATAGTTTTTTGTTTTCCAAAATAAAAATAAAAACAAGGAAACACGATTGATAACCAAAAAATAGAAAACATTTCTTCTTTTTTAAAATTATTTGTTCTCTAATGTTTTAAAAAATAATTATATAAATGTGGAGAATGATTTAAAAGAAAATACTACATATAAAGTTATTTTTAAAAAAATATTTAAAAGTATGTTAAAGACATTTTAAGTTTCGAAACAGATTTTTGGTTAACATATTCTTCAAAGGGAGTTTATAATATATAATTCAAAGCCACAAGCCTATCTTATATAACACAAAGTCACAAGTCTATCTTATATTTATCCCCAAATACAAAATAGTGTCGTTATAGCCACATCATTTTTATTTATGTAAAAAATAAATGCTTAACATAGAAATAAGAATATAAGGGTCTATTTGAGAATTTTTTTTGAGAATAGTTTTTTGTTTTCCAGAACAAAAAACATAGAAAATACGTTTGACATCAAAAATTGTTTTCTGTTTTCTATTCTTAAGAACAGAAAACAAGGTGTTTTCAGATAACATCTTTTAGTTGTTTTCTATTGTTTTCTAAGGGTTGTTTTAAGAAATAATTATACAAACATATAGAATGATTAAAAATAAAACATTAGATATAAAAATTATTTTAAAACATATTTAAAAATATTAAAAATAGGTTAAACACATTTTAGGTTTCTAAACAAACTTTTTTTTTTTTTTTTTTACAAAAATCATAGAACAAATTTCAAAAATTATTCCCAAAAATTATTTTTCATAATTTTTTTCGAAAATAGTTACCAAACAAACCCTAAGCTACAAGTTAAAGAATTGTTTGAACTAAGAGAATAAATTAATTAAACTTCATCTTTTATTAGTAAATAATCAAGTATAGATCAATAAAAAAATATTCATTTATAGGGTTAGCCTACCAAAGTCATCTCTTGAAGTTTAGTTAATATGATATAATCAATCATCCTATCTATATTTCATTCATAAATGGCTCAATGTATGATGTTTCTGTATACTAATTCTTTTCCTCACATTGCATTTCGAGGAAGGTTGGTCTAGGGTAAAAATTATTCTTAGAAATTTCCTAATTTTAAAAATTCTTAATCATAGAAATTTCTTGGTTCTAAGTTTCTTTAAAAATTTCAACTATTTCATCAACTTCAACATCTAAACTAATGTTTTTATCAATAACATTACTTCGTCTTGTGTAAGAGGATTGTAGAGTGTTTGGAACAACTAAATTCACATTTAATGCTTTTAATTTATCACTTTTTCTTTTTATTAGATCTTGGTATGGTATAGGGTTTTCTTGAAATTTCTTAGATAACTCGAATGGTTTAAAAAAAGGATTATAATTTTTTTAATAAAAATTATCTTAATGTGTTGAGTTGATCTTCTAAATTCTTAAAAAACATATTAGAATAACTATTTTGTATTATGATTTTCTTAATATATGTTGCACAAGCAATTCCTTTATCATCAGTCTTCGTGCTAAAAGGTGATGTTCATACTATTGTTTCATTAGTATTTTTATCTATCTTAGCTTCTAAAATATGAATGGACTTTATAATAATATTATTGTTAGGAACCCCGAATTACTCTGTTCCCTAATCCTAGATTATTAGGGTGCATGAAATCTAGTCCCAAACTTTTCTAGATCTAACACAGCGAAAAACAATGGCTACAAAAACACATAACTAACATAGATCTAAAGATCAGAGAACCATAATTGTGATTTGTATTTTCTTAAATCAAATCCAATTTGAAGAAGAAGCTAAATTCATGGTAATAATCATAGATCTCGCGTCTAACGAATAGTCTTCCACTTGATTTCCCCCTTCATGGATCTTGGCATAAGAGTAAGGTGAACTTTTCTCTTTCTTTCTTTCTCTCTCTTTCTCTCTCTCTCTCTCTTAAGGATAGCTAGGGTTTTTTTTTTTTTTTTCTCTAAGAGATGAAAATGTTAAAAGCCTTAACCCCTAAGCAAGTATTTATAAGCTTCCTTGTGGGCTTAAGTGACTTGAACCTAAATTGAGATTGGGTCATCTAATCGAGTCCTCTTGGAGTCCTAATTAATTAATTAGCCTTATTAGGCTCCAATTAGTTCATGAGTCCAATCTAGAAAGTCCATTCATAAGATATAGTGCAACCTCGCACTTTTACCAAAATGCCTTTATGCACACCTATAAATGATAAACCCAAAAACCCTTAGTAAACGTGTCACCATGAATTAGGAGCTCAAGCGGGACCATTGGGACCTATAGGAAAATACTAGCTCCCTCATAGTTCAATTATGAAGTTAACTCAACACTCCATTGAAGAGAGTCGGTTAATATCCTATGATATTACAATGAGACATAGCTCGGGTCTATGACCTACCACCCATTGCATGCAAACTCCCTATGAAATGTTATCTATGATTTAATGAGATAAATGGTATCATCCTCTCAAAATCACTTTTCAAATCCTTAAGTTATAAATCATCTCATTGTGTGAGACATACTCTAACTCATAAAGACCATATGTCAAATTCTACTTAAGGAATTACTGTGGTCATAGATTTCATGGTCACATGTTCTTGTGATCACCCAAGGGGAAACGTTGTTTCAATTCTATGAGATATGTATCATGGTGCCTCTATTGAGAATACTTATTTCTTTTAGCCTCCATCAATAGTACTAACCCATTCCATAGGAAATATATAACTATTTTAGAGTCTCACCCATAGGTCAAAGTTTCTTCTTGATTTCATTATAAACTTAATATCCTCTCAAGGTTAAGAGGCATGCAATATATTAGTTTGGTGAATCATGACTACCTGATAGTCAATGTCATGATTCATTATAGGTTTTGTTCTATATATAACCATACACACTAATACACTTATCATAGGAAATCTATCTCGATGACCTAGACTAGTTATCCCTCTAATTAGGAGGTAGTACACTAAAGCCTCACATGGATTGCCTAAGTTCATAAACCAGTTGTTAACAACTCATCAATCTTGTAAGGAATCTATGACTTGGTTTTTTCATGTAACTCTTAATGCACCCAAGGCACATGAAAAACTAACATTATAACATAGATTTATTTACTAGAAGAAGCAAATTGGTCTTAGCCGCCATAAAAATGATGAAAAGGGACAAGGAAAAGTAATCTGTTTCGAGAGTATGAATTTTCCTTTTTGTGTCTGGGCCTTCTTCAAAACTTTAGATTTATGCCTTTATGTCAGGTATTGTCACATGGGCTTGTTTCCATAGTTAAAAGTAAGTCCATATATAATGTATGTGCAGGCTTATTTGCAATTTTCTAACTAACATAATCCTTTCATTTCTTCCCACAGTAGTGATCATGATATGCTTATTCCATATTTTGGTACACAAGCATGTATATCATCTGTGAACTTAAATATTACTACTGACTGGCAACCATGCTTTGTGGATGATCAAGTTGCAGGGTTGTAGAGTTGAGTATGGACACAACAAATATCAAATGACATTTGCTACTGACTGGCAACCATGCTTTGTGGATGATCAAGTTGCAGGGTTGTAGAGTTGAGTATGGACACAACAAATATCAAATGACATTTGCTACTGACTGGCAACCATGCTTTGTGGATGATCAAGTTGCAGGGTTGTAGAGTTGAGTATGGACACAACAAATATCAAATGACATTTGCTACTGTTAAGGCAAGAAAAACTCACCCAAGTAATTTTTTTCCCAATATTTTACTCAAAAAACAACTATTGTTAAAAACATATCCTTTTGCCTTATACAGGGAGGGGTCACACAGCTTTAGAATATAGGCCTAAATAATGTTCTGCCATGGTTTATAGGTGGCTTTCTGGCTACTTTCTCTAGCTTCAAATTCATTAAACAGTTCTGCCTTATCTTGAGTAAATCTCTCAATGTTTTCAGCAATGGAATGGTGAGAATATAACTAAGTTTTTTTAGATACAAGTTCCTCCTATCATTTCCTATAATAGTAACAGTTAATTAGAGTTAAGAGATAATTGTCATATCCATATTGATACATAGAACATGAACAAAATTTAAGAAATAATAATTGGGTTATTCAATTGTGTCAAAAAGATTTTTTTTGTTACTAAATGAAAAAAATTCTAATAACAAAATACCATATATTAAAAAAAAAAAAAAGTTGTATTGACTTTTGTCTTTTAAATGTTTCAATTATTTTGTATGTTGGTCTCATTTCCTTATATCTTGATTTTGTTACTTTGTACCTCAGTCTCAAATTTTTTATTTTTGGGACTCATATGTTTATACTGTTATTCAATAGTTTAGGTTTTACTTTACATTTAAATGATCTATATTACATGTTTGATAGGATATCAAATCAATAATATATTTAATTATTTATAATATATATATATATATATATATATATATATATATATATATATATATATATATATATATATATATATATATATATATAAGGAAGACACTCAAAATAAAAACTACACTAAAACATATATCCTTTTGCCCGGCATACAACTCTACACATAATGACCGGCCCAAAAAGGGGCCCACTAGGAGACAATGTGCCCACTCCATATCAGAATATAAAGTGGAATTACTATCCTAACAAATATATGAAGCATGAAAGGAATAGAACATAACAAGATAATTCTAATGAAACTATTAGATATAATGATAACAAAAGCAAGATTTACAAGATAAGTCACATAAATGAGAATTACTAAATTGAACTAAATACATAATGGAAATAAACTAAATTTAGTATTATTAAAAAAATAAATAAATAAATTTTTTTATTGAAAATAAACTTTTGCCACAATTTTTTTATGATGGAATTTAATCGATAACCATAAATATTTTTCACAATGACCTTTTAACATGAATTTTGTGTTCATGGAAAATTTTGATTTTTTTCTATATGAATTTGTTTTGTGGGAAAAAGTGATGGTGTTGCCACAAATTTTATGTTGTGATGAAAAATAACATATTGCCACAAAATTTATCTTGTGATGAAATTTTAGCTTTTGATTATAAAATTCATTTTTTATAATTAAAAATAATTGCTTACAGACTTATAGCAACAACCTCGACACAAAAAAATTTGTGGACAAAATTTTTTCGGAAAAAACCCAAATTTGTTGTAGTGAACGGTAAAATGGAGACTATATAATGAAGCTAAACTTTTTTTTTTTTGGCTATGTTGTTTACAATCTATTAACTTCCCAAAATAACACTTCAAAAGTTTTTTTTTTTAAAATATATATATATAGTATTAAATGAAAAAAAAAAAGATAAGTAATAATTTAAGGATTAATAGTTAGTTTTTTATGCACATAAGAACTTTGATCGTTATCAAAATGATTTCAATAAAAGTGTTCTTGAATTTTAAAAAACTTTAAACATATCACATTTTATATTTTAAAATGATGATTAGAGATAATAACTAAAATCGAAAGAGTAAAATTATCCTGAACCAAGTCTAAGATTAGTAGTAAATTAAAAAAAAATGGATTTATCCCTGTTGAATTTTGGTTTCCATTTCCTAAAGTGGTAGAGGTGAATTAATTTATTTTTACACATGCCTTCCATTTTCATTTCATATGGGATTATTTTCAATTTTAGGAGGCATATGTCGGGCTTTGTGCAGCCTAGTTTTGTTTGATCCAGTTTGACGACCCAACCCGAATAATATTGCGTGGTTTTTTAATGGGAGATTTACTGAGGCTTAGTTCATGGAGCGAAGGCTTGGGCCGATAGGCCCAAGTCGGAGCGCTCATGGACAAGCCTCTTGGGGGTTCGAGGGCAACGTCCCCAAGAAAAAAAATTTTGGGCTCGTTTAGCCCATTGTGGAACCGCCTTTTGTAATTAGGGTTTTTTAGTGTGGTGTTGTTGTCGTGTTTTCAATATAGAGAGAAAATATTGTAGCCGAAAGTTGTACTCTGTATTTTTCCCTAATAATAGTGATATCCCTGCAACTCCGTGGACATAGGCAAATTGCCGAACCACGTAAATACTGTCTTATGCGTGTAATTGTTTTTCTTTGGCATGTGTTTTCTCTTTTTTTTTTTCTTTTTCTTTTTCACAGGTTGGGAATTCGACTTAATTCCCTCCAGCATATTCATTAAAGGTAAGAGATATGGGTTCACTTAAACAGCTTTGCTCTTTTAAAGCATGTGTCTTATTAACATTAAATCCTAGCACCTCTCATGATAAGGGAAACACAATAGTGGTCCACTAAAGTATATATTGGGATTAAACTCAATCTATTTTTTCAAATTGAGATTGATTGATGTTTCTTTTTTTGTTAATGATGATATAGCTTTAGTATGGTTGTACGTAGTTAAAAAAACCTTAAATAATAATACGAGAAACATGTAACACGCTAAAGTATGTACTTTTCCACATATCACACATTAAAAAAAAATCAATCCAATAATTTAAGTTAAACATACTTGATTCAAAAACTTTGAGATGTCCTCACAATGTTCCAATGGAATATCATGGTGGAGAATGATATAGAGGTAACACTCTTTGTGTACAAGTTAGAAGTCCTATCTAATAAAAAATATGGAGTTGCGAGCTCCATATTTATAAGCTCAAAGGGATATGGTATGTTGATTTGAAGATCAAAACCTAGAACCTTACTTATTTTTGTTATAGAGAAGTAAGGAAATGACTCTCATCTCATGAGTCTGATCATGTTGGATAATTTAGATAACAAACTCTATCATCTCCCGCTCATCCATAGTAGACAAAACAATAAATATGCAACTTTCAATTTTAAATCCATTTGTCATCTTGACTTCTACCAACTAATGAATCATGTAACCACTAAGCACCTAGAGGAAAAAAAACAACTAGAATGGTATACCAAATCTGACATAGACCAGCATAGGGCATCCTTCAAATGTCTCAGTATATTTCAAACTCATCTAATCATGTCTCAACAAACATCTTTGATGCCTTCCAAATAAAAAAATCAGAGTCATCTTTCAACCAATCTTTATTATGAATATATTGCATGCTTGAATTGCAACAGAAATTGTTGATAATGAGTCTAACACCAAGAAGTGTAGCTAAATAATCTTCTCCTTGCTCATTCAACATTGGTCTAATTGTTTTTCTAGTATTGTCCTTTTAGGTCACATAATCATGACTATAAGTAATATAGTAGAGTACAATGCACCCAACATCTACCTCATGACATAGTCAAGGGTCACAAAAAAAAAAAAAAAAAAAAAAAAAAAAAAAAAAGAACTCACATAATGACAAAGTAGAGATTTATTCACTCTATATATAAATATAAAGGCCTTAAGTTGAGGTGATGCATAAAATCCAATGGTCCAAGCATGCTACATAAGTGCTTTAGACTCATTGTATATCATCTTTAGTACCTATCATGCAAAGAGCTAAAGTGTGATTCTCTCTTGTGCAAACCTTTATTTGTTGCCATACCTTTTCACCTATAGTACCAAGCATAGGGTGAATCGATGTGCACGCTAATAAAAAAACTAGTCATGAGTTTGTAAAAATAGAAAACAATAGTAGCTCCCGAATAAAATATTGAAGAAAAAAAAATTGCTCCCAATAAAATAAAATAAAATAAGTGAACTTACATCATGTCTTTAAGAACTACTTTTAAAGACTTTATAACTTAAAATAATAATAAAAAAAATTAATACTAATTTTTTTTAATAGTTTTTCAAAGTCATTATCTTTTTAAGATAAGTGTTATGAAGTTCTTGTGTTTTGTATAGGATATACTTTGTTCGAACTTTTTCCGAAACCCATGTGTAGACCCCCATTTTTTCTTTTTCTTTTTCTTCTTTTTTAAATTCAGTTTTTGTGCAACTAAGGTAAAGAACTCCACATACTCAGGATAAACTCCATTAAGAGTAGTAGCAACTTGCTCAGTTGATGGCTCCAAAAGCTCTTCGACAGCTGGCGGGCTAGTTAACTCAAACTTGCATCCCACATCACATTCAAAGGGTTTGATTATTCTCCACTGGCTACTAGTGAACATCAGAATGGCAGTGCCCCTTTTCCAACTGCCCTTTATTTATTTATGTATTTTTATTTTGGTTCTGCCACCTTTGGAGAGCACCCGTGGATGAGCTAGATAGCACTTCGTTTTAAGGGAGTGTGGGACGACTTTCATGCTCAGCTACATGGGACGCATGGCCAAGGACACCACCACCTCACCATGGTGGTGGTTGAGATGAGACTCGTTCTGAAATGGATGACAGATGATGGCTATGGGAGCAGTGGAACAGGTGGGGGAAGATATTTTATGAGGGTATTCGTTGAGCTGAAGGAAGAGGGAGCAGAGGGGGGTATTTTTTTAATTTTTTTTGGCTGAAGAGGGAGTTCGGGAAGAGGAATTGGTCAAAGAGAAGCTAGAGAGGACACCTAGTGCACTTTCAGGTATGCTCATATTTAACGATACTTTCTTTTATTCTGAGTATCATTCCCCCGAGAGGTCTTGCTTGATTTATTTGGCGTTTTTCCACCTATGTTGTGGGTTCCTTCTCTGTTTTGCTAATTTGGATTTGAAAAATGGATGAGGGTCTCTATCATATCCATTGTGGGATATCCGGACATATGTATGGTATTTTTGTTTTGAATCCATTTATGTTTCTTCTCACCAGCATGAGCTCATTGAGAAACCATGAAATGTAGCTATCTTTGGTTTGTCTTGTTTGTTTTTTTATTACTCTGTTTGTTTTCCTTCTTTTCTTCTTTTGTTTGGTTGTCTCCTTCTCTTTCTCTATGGATACTTTGGGTGTATAGCACCATGGATACTACCAGGTGACTGTTACAGAGATGTGTTTTATGAATGCTATCAAGACTCGGAACCGAACTTGCAAAGAGAAAACGGGTTTAGAGGCTTTGACGACTGATGTCCCATAGAGAAACTAAAATGGAATCGGTTGAATATGGGTCTTATAGAGCTTTTGAATATGGTGTTGGTTTGCTTGTAGCTGGCTTGGATGAATCATAGAATCACTCCCATTATAACTGCCCAAGTATTTTGAGACGTTCCAAAACTCTTCATGAGAAATCTTGCAAGGAGAAAAGCTTAAGAGCTTCATATGCACATTCACGGTGGCTTGAAGTGGGAAGCCTCTCAACATGTTAGATTAGGAAATGGTGCATAGTAACTGACCGAAAATTTCTCTATTGTACCAAAATACTTAGCCTTTTTATGTAGTAACTCTAGTCAAGAAAAACTAGAGAAAGAGTCACTACGGCTTTTGTAGTATTCCGGGTATCATTCTCAAGGACTTGCTTATGAAAATTGTCAATACTAGAATAAATGAATTGTTTTTGTTTAAATCCTTAAGTGAAAAACAATATGTGAATAATGTGAACTAAGTAAAAGAAATTAAATTAATAAGAGAAAATGAATATTGATTTTAAATTCAATTGATTCAAGTTTGGGGTTTTCCACAATCCAACCTAGGGTATAGAAATTATAGAAAACAAGGGTATTTTAAGTAATATGATCTTAGGGTTTTGGGATCCTTGGCCACTCGCGATCAAGTTGGGTTCTATAACTCAAAATTGCATCCGAAACCTAATTTTTCCTTTTTCAAACAGATTCCTAAAACTATCAAATGAATGAGATTGATTATCAATTTAAGATTTGGCTTTTTAACCCTTCCTACTCCTTATAGCTTTGTTTAGGGGCAAATAACGGTAGGTAAGGCGAGGATAACTAATGATCAAGAATTACCAAGAATCACGAGTATCAAGTAATAACCTACCGTATCATTCCCTAAACGAACTCACAAGGATAGGATAAAAAATGATAAATTGTCACCCAACCAATAATTCATCTCATTGTTATAATAATTTACCCATTGTCCCTATAGGTTTCCTAACCCTTAGGTTTTCATGCTTCAAGCCCCAAGTTGGCTCTTAGCCTCTCATGGAGGTGATGTCACATTCACAATCCATAATAGGGTAAAAATCCATAATATGAATCAAAAGAAACTAAAAACAATATATTCAATAGATAAGAAAAAGAAAACAAACCAAAGTTCTCGTCTTCTTCCACCTTCAATGTCAAACTCTCCAGAAAAAAATCCAAGATCCCCAAAACCTAGAATTGAGAGAGTTTATATAATATCCTCAATTACCTAACATGTGGCACACTCTCATTGGCCACTTATTACAAAATAATTTCCTAAAAATAATTAAAAAATAATAAAATGGTGATTTCTAGTCGTGTGGGGTCCACCTAGGGTGGATGGAGTGCTTTAGATGCAATTCCCGAGGTAGAGGAGGCGGAACATCAAAGTGGCAGTGGGTGAATTCGAAATTGGTGTCATTTCGAAGTGAATTTCGAATTCATAAGTTGAATAGATGCAATTCCTGGGATAGAGGAGGCAGAACATCAAAGTGGCAGTGGGTGAATTCGAAATTGGTGTCATTTCGAAGTGGATTTCGAATTCATAAGTTGAATTTCGAAATCATTTCGAAATGACCCTCCAGCTTGGTGCAGTTGTCTTCAAATGGCTATAACTTCTTCATTTCAGCTCTGATTTGCAAACCGTTTGAAGCATTGGACTCCTAACTTCCTGAGCTTCGAAACAATATATAGTATGTATATAATGGACTCCAGAAAGTGCTCCAAATTTGTCCTCAAAGTCAGATTATATAATGCCATCAGATTTTTGAGTTCTAAATTTTCATGCAGCTGAATCTTGCTTCATGCCTCATTTCCCATGCTTTCTTGCCTTCTTTATTACTCCATAATGGTCATTTATCATCCTCCAACCTCATGATATCCTTGTTTTGCCTTTCCTTACGTTCAATGAGTATTGACTCACTTATTTCCTCATTTAGCCCTCTCTTGGTCTTTCAAAATCTAAAGTCATTCAATTTGCACAATTTTCTTCCCTTGAACCTGAGATAAATCTCCAAAGTATAGATTAAACTCATGGCTAGGGCCTTAGCATTGATTTAGGTCAAGTTGGGTGATTTGAATGTCCTTTGGTGCACAAATCATATCGAATATGTGCCATTAGAGCACATATTTTGGCTCCAATCAGTAACCAGGCATATAAGGTCATCCTTCGTTCTCTTCCATACCCATTCCATCAACCACTCCCTATACCCAGTTCTCTCTCTAACCATCCACCCTTGCTCCACCACTCCTCTTTCACACTCGTCAACCGCACCACCTCTTCGCACCCATTACCAATAAAACCCATTTTAGAATACCCATCCAGCCCATTTCTCTCATCAACTCTTGTGCGCATGGTCCCCCCTCACATTTCTGCTTCTTTCATCCTCATCAACCCCCAATCTATCCCATATGAGCTCACCAACTTCACATATTTGTTTCCCACTCATGCATGCAAGGATTATGCGCCCATAGCTACTACCCACGCCCATTTCCATGCCCATTCTTCAACCTCCTCATCCCCACCCTTTCCTCTGGTAAGCTTAGCTTGGATTTTTTATCTTCATTTTTTAATATGAAAATGGTTTGATTTTGTGGATCAGAGCTAGGATTTTTCTGATAATTGTTGTTTGATTTGTAAGAGGAGGATGAGAAGACTATTTTAGAGTATTTACTTCACTGTTTCGAGTAGCAGGCCCCGCTTTATCAACAGGAGTTGCTGGTGATCCAAATAAATGCTTCAATGATGAGTACAGGTTATCATGGGGGTATAAAGGTTTGGTGGTAAGGCCAATGGAAAATGGGTTGATGTCTCCATGCATGGCTCTTAATGGTTATGGTGGTGGTGGTGGTGGTGGAAAAGAATATATAAAATGGGTTTGTGGCCATTATACTGGAGATGTGCACATGATGATCACCACAATTCATATTTCTTTTTATTATTTCTTCACATTTTGATATTAAAACAAAATTTTCAAGATTTGACTTTCCAAATTTCATTCTCAAAATGATTTATATATATATATATATATTCCAATTTCTGAAATTTAATTTTCCAACATTCCATTCTCAAAATAATTTTTCGAGTTTCTAGTTTTCAAAATTTAATTTTTCGACATTCCACCCTTAAAATAATTTTTTGGGTTTCCAGCTTTCGAAATTTAATTTTCCAATATTCCATCCTTAAAATAATTTTTCGGGTTTCCAATTTTTGAAGTTAATTTTCCGACATTCCATCCTTAAAATTAATTTTTCGGGTTTCCAGTTTTCAAAATTTAATTTTCTGACATTCCATCCTTAAAATAATTTTTCAGGTTTCCAGCTTTCAAAATTTAATTTTCCGATATTTCATCCTTAAAATAATTTTTCAGGTCTTCAGTTTTTGAAATTTAACTTTCCAACATTCCATCCTTAAAATTAATTTTTCGGGTTTCCAGTTTTCGAAATTTAATTTTCCAACATTCCATCCTTAAAATAATTTTTTGGGTTTCCAACTTTCGAAATTTAATTTTCCGACATTCCATCTCTAAATAATTCTTCAATTTTCCAATTTCTAAATTCACTTTCCAATTTTCACAATTATTTATCTAATCATTATTATTCTCTTTATTACTATTATTCCATTTATTTATTTTAAAAATTCCATCTTTAAACAATTTTTCAGAATTCCATCTTCCAAATTTAATTTCCAACTTCGAAAATTCCACTATTCACGTTCATTCGTTTAAGTATTATTTTCGTTATTATTATCATTATTCCATTTATTTATTTATTTATTTATTTATTTTAACTAAAAATTCCATCTTTAAACAATTTTTCAAATTTTAAAATTCCACTATTCACTAAATATTACTTTCATTGTTATTATTATTATTCCATTTATTTATTTCTTTCTTTCTTTTAAAAATTCCAATCATTAAAGTTCAATTTTTCAAAATTCCGTTTTCCAAATTTAATTTCCAATTTCGAAAATTCCACTATTCACGTTCATTTATTTAAGTATTATTTTCATTATTCCATTTATTTATTTTAACTAAAATTCCATCTTTAAACAATTTTTCAAATTTCAAAAATTCCACTATTCACGTTCATTCGTTTAAATATTACTTTCATTGTTATTATTATTATTCCATTTATTTATTTATTTCTTTTAAAAATTCCAATCACTAAAGTTCAATTTTTCAAAATTCCGTTTTTCAAATTTAATTTCCAATCTAAAAAATTCCACTATTTACATTCAGTTGTTTAATGATTATTTTCGTTATTATTATCCCATTCATTTATTTATTCATTTATTTAAAATTTCATCCCTAAATAATCCTTTGAATTTCTAATCTCTAAATTCAATTTCCAAATTCTAAAATTCTACTTTTCGCACTTATTTATCCAATCTTTATTATTTTCGTTATTCCATTCATTTACTTATTCACTTATCCATTTATTTAAAATCTCCTCTCTAAATAATTCTTCAAATTTTCAATCTCTAAATTCAATTTCCAATTTCCAAAATTCTCATCTTCGTAATTATTTATCCAATCATTATTATTTTCGTTATTCTATTAATTTATTTATTCACTTGTTCATTTATTTAAAATTTCATCCCTAAATAATTCTTTAAATTTCCAATCCCTAAGTTCAATTTCCAATTTCTAAAATCTTAACTTTCGCAATTATTTATCCAATCATTATTATTTCGTCATTATTATTATTCCATTCATTTATTTATTTACTTATTCATTTATTTAAAATTTTGTCTTTAAATAATTCTTCAAAATTCCGATTTCCAAATTTAGTTTTCTGAAATTCCAATTTTCCAATTTCCGAACTTAATTTTCAATTCTCAATATTCTAATTCTCGAATTTATTCCATTACTTACTTATTATTATCATTTTATTCATTTATTTATAAAAATTCTGCTTTCGAATGATTTCCAAGATTTCCAATTTTTATAATTCAATTTTCATAGTTTCTATTTCTCAAATAATTTCCAATTTTGATTTTTTTCAAAATTTAATTTCCAAAGTCCTAATTTTCTTAATTTGATTTTTTAAAATCTCAAACTCTCAAATAATTTTCAAAATTCCAATTTATTTCAAATTTAATTTCTAAAATTCTCATTCTTACATTTAATTTCTAAAAATCCAATTTTCAAATAATCTCTAAGACTCCAATTTTCAAATAAATTTCAAAAATCTAGTTTTCTCTCAAACAGTTTTAATTTCTGTTTGGTGATGCATGTGATATGTTTTGTGCTTTTTATTGTAAATCAACCCCATTTTTATGATAGTGCATTGCTCATTCATGGCCTAGGTACGCATCCACTCCAATTCTGGTCATTCTCTATGCATGTTTTGATTCTTATATGTGCATGATCGATTTGAGTATCCATTGATTTTCCTATTGATTGTCATGTCAGCTTTATTTTATTAGTAGAAACCTGACTTTAGGGACTTAGAGAGGTGCTACGATCTTTACCGTACCTTCTCGATAAGTAACCTAACCCCCGAGCCCAATCCGATTTTTCACAAACCACCTTTTCCAAAATAAGGAGGTCACACTTAGGGTTTTCTTTTTTATTTTGTTTACCCTCTTAAAAATAAAACAAAAATAAGTGGCGACTCCAAATCATTTTTTTAATAAATAAAATAAGTTTCAAATAAAAATCGAGTTCGTCATCAAGTGGAAAACGCATGAGCCGAAATGCGAGGTCCGCACCATGAGATTGTGGAAATTTTTGCCTAAATTTTTTGTTAGATTAGGGGGCTGTTATAAGCTAAGGCTTGATCTTCAATTTATTTTAAGCCATTGAAGCCACTTTCAACTTGCACTAGCATAGGTCAAGTAGAAGAATAAGTTGAAGGACTCACGCTTACAAACTATCAACATTAACCATGCATGCAGTCTAGCCTGATGATTATGCTGAGGTATTTAATTATACTTGTTTAGGTAAAAAAAAAAAAAAAAAAAAGTGTCAAGTTAGGCCAGAACAGGATTCAAACAGAAAAGAAAAAGCAAACAAAAAGATGGGGGGGCCTTTGGACAAAGAAAGGACAATTCACATGGTTGTGTTTTCACTTTAGTGTTTTTTTTTTTGTTTTTTTTTTTTGTTCCGTTCATGCGACAAGGTATGTTTCACGTGGTTGCTTTTAATTTTAAATGTAATTTTAATTGTTCACGTGGCTATTTTGTTGGATAGATTATTTTTTCGGTCCGGCTTTTTTACATGAACCATATTCTAATGGTTACTTGGAATTTTCTAAATCTAACACAAAAATTATCCTTAAAATTTTTCATATATTGTACATTATTATTGATTTTTCTAATTTTTAATAAAATAAATAAAATAAAATATTTAAAAATTCATATTAGTTGTACCATATAATAATGGGACAGAAGAAATTGTAATTAAATTCCTGCATTCCACAAAAAAAATTTAAATATTATTTTTAAAATTATTATTAAAAAAGGTTGTTTGAAAAATAAATATAAAAATATGGTAATTTAGACCATTTTTTTTCACATTGGGAATTCACTATTTTATGTTGAGCACCCTCCTCCTTTCAAAAGACCAATTTGTTTTTTTTTTTTTTTTTTTTATATAATTATTATTATTATTTATAATGAACATGAAAGATGAGTTCAATGTGGTGGAATCCTAAATTATGATACTTTTAAAATTATATTTGGTAGAATGTTTTTTTTAATATATATATATATATATATTAAATTAGTACTTGTGTAAAAAGGCTCCCTCAAATCTTGATTTTCTTAAAAAAAAAAAAAAAACTGTATTTGAATATAATTTTAAAAATAAAAGTAGCAAAAAATTGCCCTCCCAATCTAAAAATAAAAAATAAATCTTAAATTAAATTTTTTAAAAATAAAAAAATAAAGATAATAAAATTTTTATTACCCAAATTCATATAATTAATACATATATATAATTCATTCAATAAATTGAATTCAAAATTTTTAATTGTTTATTTTGTTTATATGAAATTTTATATTCCTTTGCTGAAAGAATTTTTGGAGAAGGGTTTAAGTAGAGATCATTATGATGTACAATAAAAAACGATGAGAATGCTTAATCATCTTGGCTATAATTATTGCATGTTTAGTTTTTATAATAAAATAAGAAAAATTTATAGAATTTTTTCTTTTTCTTTTTTATTATTTTTCCATTATATAACCACTTTTTCCCGCATTTTTATATATATATTTTTTCGTATGTTCTTTCCTTCAATATATTCAAGTGAACGGTGTTCAATGTTAAGACTATTACTTTTGTTATAAAATAGAAGTACAACACAAAATGTAGCACTAATTAAAATATCGTTATATATGGATACGATATTTTCAACCGAAATATTGGTGAGTGTGGGTCAGCACAGCTCATTGACAAAGTCAAAGCTCCAAAATGGGTTGTTGTGTTGCCCAACATGGGTTGTATTGCTGCACCCGGGAGTTGATTTCGGTTGGGGCCAACATTCACTTACGGCAAGTTTGCCCTTAGTTAATCATCATGCACCATATATATATATATATATTAAAAGTTTCCATATACACAAAATATTAAAACAATCATTTAAATAATAAATTAATTATAATTATTTTATAAATAAATAAAAAATTTCATTTAATTAAATAACAAAAAGTTTTTAATATCATTAATATATTAATTAAATATTAAAAAATTATACATTTGTTATCATTTAATATAATCAAATTAAATATATTTTAAAATAAAACATATTATAATCAAATATTATAATATTATTATTAAGTAGTATTTGATATAATTTAATAATCAATATATACTTTTTATATATATATATATATATATATATATATATAAAATTTCAATAAAATAATTTTAAAACTCTTATTATATTTTTAATTTCGTTTATAAGAGTTTTACTTTATATTTTTATAAATTTTAATCAATTTTAGGTTAATCTATATTTTTTATCAAAATATCTATTAATATATCTTTGATATATTCAATTTATCTATAAAATCGAACTATTAATATATATTACTGATTTTTTATACTTAAAATGTAGTAAGACCGGACCTAATTTAAAGATTTTTTGTTCCCTTTTATTGCAAATTTTAAAAAATATTTGCAATTATTAAAGGTGCCCTCCTGTGTCCCAACGTACCCAAATATGTGGTTCAACACGATTGTACTTTTCCTGTCACTATCAAAATCAAATCATCATTTAATATAAAGCAACATGTAAGGTATATAAGGCATAGATGAATAAAAAATTCAAAAAAACCAATACTACAAGTGACCAACCGGTGACTGCAATCTCATGCACCATACATTTAAATTATCTTTACAACCTCCAATTATATTATTGAACAATTTATATTATAAATATTGTAAAATATTTAAAATTTTGTAAAAATAATAATTTTGTGAAATAAAATTTGCCACTTATTTTATGATATAAGGTTTAATTATAATTAAATTAAAATGAGTATTTATTATTAAAAATTAGAATTATGATCAATCAATTATTAATTAAAATTTGTATTATTAAATTTTTTATTAATTGTAATTTTTTTATATGGAGAAGATGGGATTAAATATTGAAAGCATTTTTTGGAAGTGGAAAAAAAATTATTAAATAAAAAATTTGAGAATTTTGGAGAGTATTAGAATGTGGGAGTGGTACAAAAATGTGATGAAACTTTTCTGTGTTTTTAATTTCAATTTTTCTTTTTTTTTTTTTGCGCCTAACATCCATCATTTCTAAGGATGATTAATATGCCTAAGCAACATTTCATGCAATTAGAAGTGACAAAAAATTAAGAAAATTAGAAGGTAGGAAAACTGTGAGCGTAATTAGTCTAAATTTTTAAAAATATAAATAATTTAGGGTACAAAAAATATGAAAGCGGTACAAAAAATGTGATAAATGCATGTTTGGAACTTTCATAACATTTTTCATATCATTTTTAGTTTTTTATTTTTTGAAATTACATATTTATTTTAAAAAATATTATCATTAATAATTCAAAAGAGTATTAGGGCCTATTTGGTTCCTGTTTTGAAGAACTATTTTCTGTTCTTGAAAACAAAAAAATACAAAAAACTTGTTTGGGGAATAGGCTGTATTTTTATTTTTTGTGTTTTCTTTGTTCTCAAAAACCACTTTTTTAAGAATAATAAAAAGATGTTTTTGTTGTTTTTTCACTGTTTAAAGCATAAATTGTTTTTTGTGTTTTCTTAGTTTTTTTTTTTTTTTTTTTTTTTTTTTTTTTTTTTTTTGTATTTCCACAAAGGTGAACTCCACCTAACCACCATACCTTCACCTGCAAACCCTTTCTTCTTCATTAAATTATTGAAATTAATATACTTACACATGGTGATAAAGTCATCATTTGTTTAAGAAAATTATAACTTATGTAAAAATTTCAAAATTGAATAATTTTTTTAATTTAAATGAATTGTGCATATGAAAATTATTTATATATTTATAATATCAAGTTAATGGAAGAAAACACTTTATTAATTAAAAAAAAATAACTTTCAAACATGTTTTTTGTTTTACTTATTCTAAAAAACATTTTTTATTAACTCAACCAAACATGTTTTTTTTTTTTTTTTTTTTGAGAACAAAAACTGTTTTCCATAATTCAGTTCCCAAACACAGTTTTTTATTTTTATTTTTTATGAAAACACAAAAAACTGTTCTTAAAAATTATTCTCAAAAACGGTTTTCTAGAACAGTTTTAAAAAACAGCAATCAAATAGGCCCTTAGTAATTTATTTTATAGTAATTTTAATTTAAAAACCTTAAATTCAAAAAATGTAAAATTTGGACAATATGAAAATATTAGGATGATCTAATTATCTAAGCTTTACGTATGATTATCAAAATATTGAATTTTAATGCAAATACTTATTTCATATTAAAATATTACCATATTCATTTTTATGTTGAATTTAAATGTTTAATAAGTTGTTAAAAATAAAATAATGTAGTTATGATATATGATGAATTTTTTTTTTTGTTAATAAATATGTTTTCAAATTTTATATCAATTTTATTTTTATTTTTTTTCAATTTTTTTATCTCATATTTATTTTATTTAAACCCAAAATGGTATATGATATATGATGCATTATTGTCGAATCCATACTCCTGGACAAAGGTATACGTATAAGATTTTCATCCTACTGTGTGGTTATGGAATTCCACTTAATGGTGTTATATTGACAAGTGGCTGATATTTTCAAGGTTGCCAGTATAATATTTTTGGATTCACCAGTTGGCTCTGGGTTCTCTTATGCCCAAAGTTCTGAAGGTTACAACACTAGTGATTCACTGGCAGCAGCACATGGTTATGATTTTTTAAAGAAGGTGAGCAAAAATGCATCACAGCTTTGGAAAAATGCTTTGTTATTTCTATAAGATATATGCATTCTGAAAGCAAAATAGCCAGAAGAGGGGTTGTTCAGGTGGAATAATGCCGCTCTTAAGCCAAGAGACGGATCACCCAAATGATTATGGTCGAATTCCATAAAAGACTTAGTTTACCCTCATTGGGTACCAATTAGTTTTTGAATGAGATAGTCATAAATTCCAGCCAAGCAAGCATCATGTTGGTGAAGGGATTGTTGGGTTTATACCATAAAGGCTTAGCCAAACTGCACTGATTTCCGTTATACTTTTCTTGAAACTACAAGTGAAATTAGGCCTAATATGATCTGATGTGATCTTTTATCCTTCCTGAGTTGTGATGTAGTGGCTCATTGACCATCCTGAGTTTCTCAAAAATCGGTTATACATTGCTGGTGATTCGTATTCAGGCCTTTTTGTTCCAATCATTGCTCAGAAAATATCAGATGGTACATACATTCATGGACACCATTCTACTTGTTTCATGATTTACCTTCCGGTTGTTTGGCTCTTGAACCTCAGTTGTTTTAATATTGTAGGCAATGAAGCTGGACAAGAGCCACACATGAATCTCAATGTATATGGTCTAATTTTTGATCTAGAGTAGTTTTGTGTTACATTCATTCCTTCCTTTCACTACCTTATATATAGTTTTTGGGTGATAAAAATTATAGTTTGAAATTGTTATCTTTGGATTGGAACAGGGATATTTGCTAGGGAATGCCCTAGTAGATGAAAACATCGACTTCAATTCGAGAGTTCCATTTGCTCACAGAATGACATTTTTATCAGATAAACTCTATAAGGTGTTTTTTTGGGTTCAAGCTACTCTCATTTGTTTCCATCTTTCAACTAAAAATTTTGAACTGTCTTATGCTTTTCCAGAAAACTGAGGCAAGCTGCAATGGTAAGTATCTGAAAGCAGATCCAAGCAATGGACAATGCACAGAAAATCTTAAAGTTGTTAATAAGGTGAGTGTGTTGGCTCCCATAAGACCCATTTCAGTCAAGTTTTTTAGGCATTAAATCATTTTGGCATTTGAATTTGTAGTGCATGGAGAAAATAAATCTTCCACATGTATTGGAACCCAAGTGTGGTAGGCCACTCTCCTGGAAACCAAATGCCTTAAAATGGGATTCAATCCCTTTGGAGGAGAATTTCTCGGATTTCCTCCTTTCACCAATCCGCCAACTTCCTGATCCAACATGTCGGGTATACGTCTTCATCTCACCATATTTTTATCTTTTTTTGCCACATTCAAATTCACAAGATTGAACAATGAACCACCTTACTGTTTTGTAGCTTTACAATTTTTTGTTCTCCTACATTTGGGCTAATGATAGAAGGGTTCAAAAAGCTCTTGGCATTAGAGAGGTATGCTGAATTTAAGTTCAATAATCATATCTTGAATATTTATAATTTTGCTAACTAATTTTATACTGACAATCAGGGGACAATACCAGAGTGGGTTAGATGCAATACTAGCTTAGCTTACACACATGATGTCTTCAGTACAGTGGCTTATATTCAGAAGCTCCATGAGAAAGGCTATGGAGGTCTGATTTACAGGTGATGTTTTCCACTTTTCTTTTGGTCGTTTGTTGTATGCTAAACAATGTCCTTCCCTTTCACATATTATTCAGTTCAATAATATTCCATCTAAACAATGGCAATCAAAAACTTAATGGAAGAATAATTTAAATATTGTTGTCCAACCTTTGGATCCCTATTGATTCCAGTACTTTTTTTTTCCTACAGTGGTGATCATGACATGGTTGTTCCACATATGGGCACACAGGAATGGATAAATTCTCTTAACTTGTCGATTTCCAAAGACTGGGAGCCATGGTTTGTTGATGGCCAAGTTGCAGGGTTGGCTTCTAAACTTTCATAGCCTACTGTTTTCTCAGCTTTTAATTGTTTTCAGCTCATATTCATATACCACTTGGTTGATGCATGCAGATTCAGTATCGAGTATTCAAACAGCAAACGTGGTATGACATTTGCAACTGTAAAGGTAAGACACAGTCCTCTCTCTCTCTCTCTCTCTCTCTCTCTTGTAATTCTTCTTTCCAGCAATAATAGATTTGAGTAACAAGCCTTTAGCCTTGTACAGGGAGGGGGTCACACAGCTCCAGAATACAAACCTAAGGAATGTCTTGCTATGATCTATAGATGATTGGCTTATTATCCGCTCTAGTTCCATATTTGTTCTACAATGGCACTCTATCCCGTGTCCCCCTATTATTATTTTAAAAAGCAAATAATAGTACAACTAGTATGACAATGGAAGTTGTTTACGGAAGGAGCACCGAGCTCATGGTACCTAGTCAATTTCTTTAATGATAATAATAGTACCAATAATATTAGGAAGGCATACAGATAAGCTGTGTTCAATGGATCCCCTAAACTCGACAACTTGAAAGGAAAAGCACTTTTTATGTTTTAAATTATTTGCATTTTTTAATTTTGCTAAATATTTAAATGAGTGAAAATTAGAAATTAGAATTCTAATGAGAGAATTTTGATGGGAATTTGCTACAATTAAATTTACTTCAATTTTATTGTCTCATAAGGGTTGAACTTTGAAAATTTGTTATAAACCCATTTTTGGAACAAATTTAATTATGATTTTAATGTTGTTGTTTTTGTTTTTCAATAAGAAAATTTTAGAAATTTATATAATTTATTTTCCTTCAAAATTGAATGAGTTGTGGGATAAAAATAATGAAAACAAGCGAATAAATTTTTGTTTAAAATTTGGAACATTGTAAATTTATTTTAAGTTTTTTTTCTTATCTATAAGTGATTTTTATGCTGCTAATTTCATTTATGTGCAAAGATTCATTATAAAAATCTTATATTTAAGTATGCTTGGCACCATCTTTGACCTTGCCTAGTATAGGTCCCTTGACATGCAATCACAATGCAATCGCAATAGGGTGCCATCTTTTTGAAGTACATTAAAATGTCCATATCCATCCCTATTAACCTTATACTATTAGTTTCCTTTAACTTTAATTTCTAACTATCTTTGTTAAACTCTCTCAATCAAATTACATATGTATATGATATAATCATCTCACAATTATGTTATGTTTGGTTCCCAAAAACTACCAAGGAAAAAAAATGTTATAGAAAATGATTTTCTCATATTTGGTTTTTCTATGGAAAAGATGAAAGAAAATAAAATATAATTATAATTAGTTTGAAACTTATATATTTTTAAATTATTTAATTTTTGACATAAAAAAGAAAAAAAATAGGGAGAATTGTGTTTTGGGCCCAGCTGGGCCCAAAAATTAACAAATGGTCCATATATCTAACAAAATTAAGTCCACTACCCAAGTAAAGTCTCAAAATTGATAAGAAGGATATCCCATTTATAATATTTCAAAAATGCCCTTGGCTGGGGATTTAAAAAAAAAAAACCTGAAATCCATGTTGGATTTCCCTTTGTTTTCCCCAAATTGGAGTCGTTTTCACATTCCCGGCTTCGTCCCCTTCTTTCACCCAAAGAATGCCCTAATCCTCAGTCCCAATCTCGTGATCTCTCAAGCTCGTGTTTCCCAGCCTTCTGATTGTTGGTGTCGGCGGTCTCGTTTTTCATCTCTATCGATCCATTGGCGTCGACGATCACAACTAGATTTCGGCTCCGTGGCGAAGTAGTTTATAGGTGAGGTTAGTAGGTTGATCAATTTCATTTTATGCTTCATTTCAGCTATCCGGACCATTTGATTTTAGCCCAAATACATTGCCCTAATTTATCTCACCATTTCAGTGTGCCATATATTGTGCCCTGATCCATCCCCACCGGTGGTGCCCCCCGTATTGGTTATATTTACTGGTTATATTTTTTCTATTTTTTCCCCTTGCATTAGTGCAGACATATTTTTCCTCCGTTGGTTGAAATCAAATCTTTCAGCATTATAGTGACTTCATCGTGTGGCAGTCTAGTTAAGTACGATAGTTCGTATGTTAACTTTCTTCGATAAAACCCAAGTTATGGTGACCCTATAGTATGAGATATTGTCAGCTACTTAGTATGTGTAGATAGATTATCATTTCCAACTTTATGAAATCTGTAGCTAACATGAATATAAGTGGCAAATAAAGAAACAAATCAGTTGAATTGATTCAAAACACTAACCATATAGCCATCATATGTACATTTATGAGTGTCAAAAGTAACTGTTATGTTCCCATTGGGATCCAGAGAGTGATAGCAGTATGCAAAAATAGAGAAAGAGTCAACCAATTTATGAAAAAAATAATAATAAGTGAAGTAACAAAAGGAAAAGTATATGTATAAATGATTTATTATATACTTGACATGGCGACTAATAATAATGTCAACTTCAAAGCCAAAGGAGACATGGGAAAGAAGATCAACCCCATTTTCTATACTATGCATAATTGATTGTTCTATAATATGAAATTTCTGCTATGTTTGTATAGGTTGATGGACGCAACTAATATGATATATTGTTACATTTTTGTGGGAGACAAACTTGTCCAAAAAAATGATGGGCAATGGGAATACGTGGGTGGAAGAAGCAAAGGTATTCACATATATAAAGGAATGCCATTTGAAGAATTCACCAAAAAAATCTTAGAGAAATTCGACATCTCGTTTGATGCGATGAAGATGCACTACACCCTCAAGTTCAACCCCAGAGTCATCCAAGATTTAGAAGATGAGGGTGACTTGGATAAGGTGGTTTCCCACAGTGATGACTTTGCAAATGTATACCTAGTAGACTTATCCTGTGTGGAAGCCATTGAACCAAATATACCGAATACAAAATTGGCAATTGGGTAATGGACGTTAACATGAATGTCTATTTAAAATATTGTGAATATCACTTTAACGCATCATGTAGTTTAATTATGTTAATGTATGTAAGGATTAGGGTTTTAAATAGCCTCTCGTGCTTCGTTTTCTCACCCGTTTCCTCTGGTTCTTCAAGAGTTCTGCCGATTCAGCTACCAATGAATGATTTTTGAGGATATTACAATAGATTAAGGGTTTTTGATTGATTTTTAGAGTATGGGGTTTTGGATTTAGGCCGACTTCTCCTTCTTCCGGGCATCATAGTCAATTTCAACACCATTCTCGCGCCCTAGGGTTTCGGTTGTGAGTGTTTCTCTCTCTACGAGCCTCATCTCCTTTGTTTTTGTATTTCTTATGGCTCTTAGGAGAGAGTCGGCTGCCTCTAGGGCATAGGGCAAGCGCTTAGTTGAGCCATCTTAGCCTGCTTAGATGGAGGCTCGCCGAAAGGCGATGTTTGACACTATCCTATTCAGTTTCGTGGAGGATTATCAGAGGTACAAGCAAAATTTTGCAAAGAGAAAAGTAGTTCCAGAGAGAAGTATCAATTTCTCTAAACTCTAGCATTTCGGATTTGAGGGCCTTTTCAGTTGGATGGGTTGGCTGCCTATAGTGACGATTTCGGAGCCAATTTTTTCGACATTAGTGTGAGCGTTCTATTCGAGGGCGACATATGGCATTGGTGGCCTGATTATTTCCACTATTAGAGGAGTCGAGATTCAGTTAGACCCAAAGAGCATCTGCCGTATTTTCAATATTGCTCCAGTTGGACTCAAGGTGTACGAGTCCAAGATTTGGCCCACTATGCCAGGTTTCGAGCCTAGAGAGGCCATTCAGAGGATGTGCGGACTTGTAGAATCCCAGGGAATGGGCAAACCATCAGCCCATAGCTTGATCGTGATTAGCAGAGTACTACACCACATGATTTGCTCCATCCTGCTACCACGAGGCAGACACCGAGATAAGGTCTCCTATTATGAGGTATTCCTTGTGGACTATATTCTAACGAGGAGATGGGTTCACTTGGGGTATTTGATAATGATGCACATGATCTCATATTGCGAGAGCACGATCCGCATACTCCATTATGGTCGCTTCCTCACTAGAGTGTTCAAGGATGCCAGGGTCGATTTGAGTAGAGAGACAAATTTTGAGGCCCCCATCATTTATGATACATATGATGAGCAGCCTTTGGGGCGGATGAAATTTGAGAAGGCCCCTGATGGTTCTTGGATTAGGAAAGTAGAGAGACCACCAACACAGGCCCAAAGACAGGGATAGGTGCATCTCGGAGTAGAAGTGGAGGTTGAGATACGAGAGATGGAGGGTAGAGTAGACCCTTAGAGAGGTTTTTAGTGGAGAGAGCCCAAGCTTGACATTTCTCCACTCCAGTCAAAGGGTGTTCAATTTGAGGTCACATTTTTTGAGCAGATGATGTTTGAGCCTACTTACACAGCGAGACCATCTTCTTAGCCATAATTCACTGAGTCTCCTCACATAGAGATATCATCTCATCAAGCACCTCACGCTCTTGATCAGACTGGCTTCATCTCTTAGTTTGAGTATCTGTAACAGAGATTTGAGCGTATGGAGGCTGCAATGGATCAACATCAGGTTGCTTTTGAGCATCTCCAGCGGAGGATTGAGCGCATTGAGGGTTGCCAGGAGAGTCAATATGAGGAGATGATGGCTTTAACTACACTCCGTGTTTCCATCTCCACCTCTTCAACCTTGATTTCATAGAGACTCCCTTCGTTTCTTTTTTATGTTGCTAAAACGGGAGAGATATTTAGGATGTAGGAGATAGATATTTAGGATCTAGGAGGCTTACATGCATATCATTGTCATATCTTTTGTTTAGATCATATATATGATAGGCTTATATGTTTCATGTACTTTTGACTTACATATGATATGCTGTATGTTTCATGGCTTAATCTGTTTCTTATTCAAAATTCATTCTCTCTAGCATGTCTTGATTTTTGTTGGTTTTTAACCTCATAAATTTTGATTGATTGATCCATGATTGGTTTGAGGGGAAGATTCTTCTTCTCTTAGATAACCAAGGGTTGTCATCATAAAAAAGGCTTACATGCATATCATTGAAAACTATATGAGAAAATTAGTTTTCCTAACACCTTATTTATTGTGATGTGATATTCTCTTTTGTTAGCCCAAGGGTTCTCCTAATAAGGTTTTGATGATAACAAACCATGGTTAAGTTACTAATTGGTTTGAATTGTAAATAATCTTAAGTATTAATTTGGAAATTCATCAAAGGACCTAATGGATACAAGATCAAGACATTTAGAAGACCTTTAATCATAGGAAACAAATGTAAGATGAATGCATGGGTGCATTTAGGGTTTACATATCATTTCATGCATATTTGAAAACTCGATTTATTCTTTAAAATTATAATTTCATTAAAGCCGAGTTTTATCAAATGTGTCTTAGGCAAAACGTTTCAAAATTGGCATATTAATTTACCTAAAGACCTTGCCTAAGTGTTAGAAAAGAAAAGAACAGAAAAAGATAGGTTTTCGGGGCTAAAAGACTGAACCGGTCAAGGCATTGGCCAACCGGCTCAACCGGCCAGGGTACTGGTCGACCGGTTCCCCTTGTTTGGTCGAGGAGTGCTAAAAACACTCTATTTCATCCAGCAATCTTCCCTTCCCGATTGAGGTATCCTCCTTCCCGGTTGAGGTCCGGTTGAAGTAACGGTAACCTACCAAAGCATTAAATCCTCCAACGGTTAGTGAACTGGTCGACCCCCAGCTCAATCGGTTGAGGTTGTTTTTGTTTTTCTTGGCTTCCGAGGTTAGAAACCTATAAATTGAGAGTTCCACTTCATTTATGATATAGAGAACACTTGCATTTCATTGTCTACCCACTTGTTCTTGCCTTAAAAGCTCTCATTTCTTTCTTGGTGCATTAAATCTTCACTTGCATATCTTTTAGTGCACCCTTGTGAGTCAGCCTAGCCTTAATTTGTATTTGAGCCATTATTGAGCTAGGTTGAGAGAAGATCTTTATTGTAAATTGAGCGTTAAAGCCTTCAAGTGAGTTGAATCTTGAAGAGATTGTGTAAGAGCCCATTGGAGCCGAAATCCAAGTGTGATAGAGATTAGAAGCTTGGTTGAAGTTTCAAGTTAATGAAACCCTTACTCGGTTAGGAGATTGAGGAGAGTGGACGTAGGCAAGGAAGTCTCGAACCACTATAAAATTTGAGTTTGATTTCTCTAACTCTATCTCTTTATTTTTTGCTTCTATTGTGCTTGAATTTGTTGTGTTGAAAAGGATTTTGAAAAACCTAATTCACTCCCCTCTTGAGTGTTTTTCTCATTTAAGATTAGCCTTTTATTTTCTCATCTTTTATAGATCTTGTTTATAAAAAATATGGACATAAATATTATATTTATGTGAGAGACTTTAAAATCTAGTCTTCTTTTAGATACATATTACCATATTTATTTTTCAATGATGCAATGGGTATAATGTAATAAACTTTCCTGATTTGAGTAACAGTTAAATAGAGTTAAAGGATGGTTTCTCAAAATTTCCTCTATATTTTTTGGTTAAGAGAGAAAATACTATTAAATTCAAGAATGTAATACACATTTCCTACAATGTGCATTGGACATAATGTTCTTACAACTATAAGTTTTATTTTTTAAAGAAATTATGTGGATAAAAGACTTTATAGATTGAAGATCTCATATCCCACAATACCTATTTGTTGACATGTTTTAGAGTTATGACAGTGGTAGGTTTAAAAAGGACAATATTTACACTAGTCATTATAAATTATATTTGAGCTAATTCCTTGTCAAACGTGTTATGTGTATTTGGCCACCCGTCCATTAATATCATGGGTTACAATGAGGACAACATATCTATACAGAATGGTAAATGTGATACTCCACATAGTATGGGGAGAGAAATTCGTAGCACTAGGCAACTTGCCAGGTATGTGCAAATATGTTTCAAATCCATGAGAGCCCATGGGACCAAAAAGATTGATATCAACATGATTAGTGACAAATAAAATATACCAGTTGCTTTAAACAAATTTCAGATCTTAGACTCTTAAGTGGAATAGGAATTATCTATAGGGCATTGCCACTTATGAACACTATAGGTGGCAACTACAAACTTCTAAAAATTATGAGGATCATTAGGTTAAAGAAAATAATATCTACTTAAGTCATGATAATATAAATTTATTTTGATCGTTGTACTCTGATTGCATACCTAGAAATATGCACATAAGCAAATTTGGTATATGATGCAGGAGCTTCCGGGGTTGGTAGCTACTTGATATTAACATACTAGTCATACAATTGTCTTTCAATAAAACATCCATTAAATGATTTTTTTTTTTCAGAAAACCAAATACCAATATACTAGTCGTAGGCTCAAACCACGTTTATGACTGAGTTAAGATTGTATACTATAATTGAATTAGTGGTTTATCTAAATCCACTTGTGATTGTGAAAAAAGAAAATCCTGGAAGAAACTGATAACTATAATACCTATGTGTACTTTGAACTATGTTATACACTATGGTCTCTGTAATCCTAACGCTATTTTCTCATGTACTAAAAAAGATACGACTTAAACCATTATCTTCTCATAATGCATGTGGATGTCATTTTGCCTCAAGAAAAACAGTCACAAAGGTGGTACAATGTGGTCTATATTAGCATACATTGTTTAATGATTACTATGAGTATACTCACAACTATGAGGAGTGTCAACATTTAGGGAAAGTAAACAAGAAATGAATGATGTCACAATATTCTAGTAGTGGAATTATTTGACTTTTAGGGCATTGATTTCATGAGGCCATTCCCCTTCTCATTTGGTTATAACTACATACTTTTTGCAATTGATTATGCATCCAAATGAGTAGGGGTTATAACTTGCAAAAGAAATAATCACATAGTGGTGTTGAAGTTTATTAAGGTTATGTTTGGTTTCTGGAAAATATTAAGGAAAGAAAAAAAATGTTGACGAAAATGATTTTCTCATGTTTGGCTTTCTTATAAAAAATACGAAAGAAAATTAAATATAATTAAAATTATTAAGAGATTTGTATATTTTCAAATTATTTAATTTTTATATAGAAGAGTTAAATAAAAAAAAAGTTTGAAATAGTATATAAAAATAATTTATTTATTTTAAAATTATTTTTTATTTTCCTTCACTTTTTCTTTTCTTTTACTTTTTCTCTCTATTTTCATTTCCTTGCATTTTTCCTCAAACTTTTCGGAAACCAAACATAGCCTAAAGGAAAATATCATCTCTAGATTTAGGATTTTAAGAACAATCATTAATGATGGAAGGAATTGCTTATGCAACAAGCATTCTACTACACTTTTTATTGAGATATGGTGTAAAGCATAAGATAGCTGCACCGTATGATCCTTTAACAAATGGACAAGTGAAGTTGCAAAAAAAGAGATCAAGAAGAATGAATGGATGTCAAAATATTAAATCTTTAATCTAGGTGCTTAGAAAACAATATATACCTATGATCTAGATGTTCCTAGATCAATTCATGTCGATGAAAAAGGCAATGTGGATGTAAAAAACCTTACAATCTTTCTCCAAATGGCTTTCTCACAAACCCTGCACTTAAGGATGGTGGAATTCCCTCTGTGGGGATGAAGGTTAGGGTTCCTCTTTCTAGAAGAATGAATGGCAAAAAATGAAAGAGTCTTAAAACTAAACCTTTAAGGGGGTTTTTATAGATTCCCTTGTGAGCTTAAGTGACTGGAACCCATCTTGAGCATGGGTCAATTAATCTAGCCCACTAGCCCTATTAAACTCCAATTAATTAACTAGCCTAGTCTAGAAAGGTCATTCATTAGCTCTTATGCAACCTTGTGTATTTACCCAATTGCCCTTATGTACATAAATAAATAAATATTCTAGATATCCTTAAACAATGTGCCACTAAGGAATATGAGCTCAAATAGGGACCACTAGGAGCCATAGGAAAATATTGGCTTCCTCAAAATCTAATTATAAAGTTAACTCAACATCCCTCTATAAAAATTAAACTACACTCCAATATCCTATAATATTAGATCAAGATAGAAAACTCACGTTCGTGACCTAATAATGACATATAATAACTTCCCATAAACCAGTGTCCATAATCTAATGAGACAAATGCTATCAACTTCTCAAAATTACTATAATCCTTGAGTCTCAAACCCTTATTTTAGTTGATTAACTGACATACCCTATCTCTCTAAGAGCATATGTCAAATTCTACTGAAGAAATTATTTTAATCACAAATTTTATGATCACATGTCCTTAAGATTACCTAAGGGGACACACTATCTCAAACACATGAGATATCATTGTGTCTATCTTGAGAATTCTTATTGTCACCTATCTTAATCAATAATGATTCAATCCATAGGGAATATATGACTACCTTAAGGTCTCAATCTATAGGTTAAAGTCTTTGATGACCTTAGCACTAACTTAATATTCTCTCAAGGTAATGAGTTTGTGCAACATAGTAGTTTGGTGAAGTCACAACTATGTGATAGTCAATGTCATGACTCACCATAGGTCATCTTCAATGTACAACCATACATAATAATGCATCTATCATGCGAAACCCATTTTGACAACCAAAACAAGTCATCCCTCTAATTAGGAAGCAGTGTACTACAACCTCAGATAGATTGTCTAAGTCCATGAACCAATTTTGAATAAATCATCTACTTCTAAGGAACCCATAATTTGGATCTTCTATATAACTCCTAATGTACGTAAGTCATGTATAATCACTACAAGAAAAAAGGTCATTATTGACATATATCATATTGACTTAAGATAATATATGTGAAGATTGTCTATTTAAATGAACAATTATGACATATACAACTTAGTTTAAACCAATAATGACATATATAATAGTTATTGGATTTTTCCATGACTTATGATGATGCAACCTTGACAAATAATTTATATGTCAATCTATAATTAATATGCTCATATGTCAAGCTACTGAAATAAAAGCAATAATGACATATATATTATTTACTAAATTTTCCCTGGTTTAATGATATGCAATCTTGACTAAAAATTTATTAGTCAAAGTATAGTTAATCTTTTCTACCTAAATAAAAGTAATAATGACATATATGCATTTGTTAAATTTTTATATGGTTTATAATGATACAACCTTAATAGAAATTTATGAGTTAATAAATATTTAATAAAATAATATGTTAAGATTAGAATATTTGGTAGCGTCACTTTACCATATAATTTGTAAGTGAAAATAAGCCTATTTTATTTTAATTTATTAAGGTTGAGTTATTGAAAAAAAAAATCCTAATTTAAGGCAATTTATTCAAATTTTGGTAGTTTTTACAATCATATTTATTATTTTTTTGAATAGAAATTTGTGATTAAAAAGGATAAGATAATGTTTCCATTTAAAAAATAATGTCAATATATTGAAAACTATACCTATAATCTTATTTTAATATTTTGGATAAGACACTAAGTTATGTCTCTATATTTCTAATTGTTGGAAATAAAATATATTGCCACTAACTTGGGTTGGGGTCTCACAATATTAGGCAATTAAATTATTATTTATGTGTTTAATTAGACATTAAATCTACTAAGAATAACATAATTAGTATTTAGGCATTATAACTAACTATGGACCCACAAAATCAATCCATAGACCCATTTCTTTTAAAATATTTTAAGCCCATTTTATTTAGTTTGGCATGGGCCCATTACATTTATGCTTTCTTGAGCCATAAAAAAAAAAACTCAATATATAATTTTTTTTTTCCCTCTCTATTCCATTTCCTTCCACTTACAGTCGCCTCATCTTCCATTTGTCTTTTTTCTTTTTTTTTTCTTCTTTCTTTTTTCTTTTTTCATCCTCTCATCCTCATATTCATGGCAGCCCCTACGCCACCACCTCCATCTCTCGTGTTGTTACCATCCATGAGTCTCATACCCACCATGCCACCATATTTCTATTCACCCATGGCTGTTGTCCCCATGTTCGCTACGACTCAGACATGCTTCCCGATGTTTCGCCACAGTCTCAATGCGGTTACTGTTGTTTCGCCATAGCCTTGGTGTGATTCTTGATGTTCCGTCACCATCATAGCCACCATTGTTGTGGCCCATTGACTTTTGTTGGACCACCATCAACACCACCACTTCCATGGTTGCCACTTCATTCTTCATCTTACGGCTTCAAGAGACGTAGGTAAGTTTCCTTGGATCTCTACAATACTTGTTGAGGTAGTTTTAATTTAATTTTTATATGGGCTTGTCTCATTTTCTTTATGATTGGGCTTCAAATTATTTGGTACATGGGCTTGATGTTATAATATTTTATTACTTGGGCCTTGTATTTCATTTGGTTGAGCCCAATAATAAGAGTATCAGGCACACATAAGTAGGTTGGTTCTTTGAGAACCATTGAGTTTTGTTGAACCTGAGGATTGTTGAAGTTGTGCTTCACCATTGACTGGGTTTCAAGCAAGAGATAACTATGGATGAGGCTTCATCCTGAAGGATATGTGAGTTTGAATATCCACTGTGTTTTACACTGAATCTAGAATCACAAAGTCAATTCAATTACAATTGATGATATTAAAGGTCAATATGTGTATTCATTTTATCTTTGTGATATTGAAGGTTAGTATATTTATTGTCCTATGAAAAAAAAATATCTTTTAATTTTTTGGTATTTGTTACTCACTTTTCTATTAATTCCGTGTTTATTCTACTACGTATCTAAGAAATACATCAAGAAGAAGACAATGATGCAGAAACAAAGATCACCTCTTATGAAGATAATGTTGTACTTTTCAATTTAAGTTTGTACATTATTTTAATTGAATGTTTTTATCTAGGTTTTATTTGTATATAGAAAATAGAGAGTAACTTGAAAAAGATTTATGGAATTGTGTTCTTAATATTTAAGGTATATGTAATAATTTTTTTCCTTAAATAGTAATTTATTTAAATTATTTTAGGGACTTGATTGTGATTATCATAATTTTAAATATACCAAATTTAATTTCGAGATAGGTTTCATATGGTATATAACATATTCATTTTCCATTAAAAACTAAAAATTATAATAAAATAATATTAAATTTTTCATAAGTTATATTGACATATGGCTCATGCCCAATATTGATATGTGCAGTAGCAACTATGACATATGTGATACCAAACATTGACATATATAAAGCAATTATGATATATATAAAATCTAACCTTGACATATATACTTAGAAATCTTGACATATGTGGGAATGACATATATGATGTCTGACCTTGACACTTGTTGGAGTAACCTTAATAGAAGAGTAAGTTAATCTTGACGTACATAAGATCAAGTAATCTTGTCTTATGTTAAATTCAACATTGACAGAAGTAAAAGAAACATTGATAGATATCATACTATTAATATTTCATCATTAGTAGAAATAGAGAAATCTTGATATATGTATATGTTAAGCTAGCTTTAGACTTTTCTTGACACTAGCATAGATGACATATACGAATAGTAACCTATCTTGATAGATATACATTATCTTAACAGTGAAAAACTATCAACAATGGTTTTTTTTCTTATAGTGAATGCAATTGATGTAGGCTCAAATGCTTAACATGCATAATTTATATATAGGACAATGAAAGGAGAACTAGAATCATAATACAAATATTAATGAAATCAATTTATTGTTACATCATATAATGCTTTTAAGGACTTTATCCCAATGGCTATATGATCCCAACTCCCTTAATTGTTCCATGACAAATCGTAAACCAAATGAACAAGTCTCCATGTGATAAAGCAAATTCATCCAACTAGAGATGTTATAATCATCAACCTAGCTATGGTCTAGACATGAGTTTAAAGTGAATGGGTAGAGATTGAAAAACTTTATGGAAAACTTTGAAAAAGTAAAATGAGAAGTTCCTTGAAAATCTTAAAACTTGATAGTCCTTGATGAGTTTCCATTAGTCAATTAGTACTAATTTAGGATTTTGTTGTTGTTATTATTATTATTATTACATTTAGTTCATTTTAATTGTTTTAGGATGTTAGCTTTTCATTGAATAAAGATCTTGATTGCAAGTTGAAGTTGGTTTAAGGATTTAGGTGATCGATTTTCAATTTCTTATTTGGAGGACTTCAACTATATCCAATGTTTTCCAATTGATTAATTAAAGAGTTGCCCATTATTTTCCTATTTTGCACACAATGTGGACATTGTGGAATTTAGGTTGAGAGGGGATGGTAATATGAAAAATTTTGAGCTAGTACCTTTGAATTTTTCTCGTGGAGATATAATCCCTATTTCCTATGACACGTAGTCATGCTATATAAAACATTTGTAATAAGTTAGAGAAATTTCTTGAAGCGATTGACTTTAAGTTAAATTATACTTAAGTTATTGACTTAAAACTTATTACTTGATTCTTACTTTAAGTATTAAGGTTGTTTGAAAAAATTAACTTAAACATTATTCTAAATTATCAAATTGATATATTTATCCTCATAAATTATAACTTGAGCAAAGGAGATCGAGTAACAATGAAGGTCATGGAGTAGCAAAAGAAATCATGGAGGTAATTAGGATAAAAGGGGTAAAAAGGTAAAATAAAGATGTAGATTAAAGAATAAGTTGATTGTTTTTACTTATTGTTTCAAGTTGTTTTTTTTTTTGCTTTAAATCATTTCATTAAGTTATTTTACTGAATATACTTAATTTAATGACTTAAATTAAGTTATCAAGTCACTTTAAGTTATTAAATTGGTTTACCAAACGTCCACTAAGTTTGATCCAAATTAAATCATTTTTAAGTTGTTGGTTTGGTCTTGAAATAAAAATACCTGAAAAATTGTATAGCTCAATTTCCTTAAGAAACAAGAGGAGAAGGGGGATAAAAGCAAAATCTATTTCATGTAAATTTATAATAAATTCATTTATCATATAACTTGTATAAAATTGAAGTAATTTCACTTGCTTTTTAGACCAAAGTTATTCAAAATTTTCAAAAATAAATTTCATATTATTTTGAGCGAATAGAATTAGGTTTGCATATCGTAAAAGCGATTTTTTTTCTTTTTTCATTAAGATAACATAAATAATTTTACTTTTAAGACTAGACTGTTTTAGAAAAAATAATGAATTGAAAAAAAAAACTCTACAAATATGTTAATTCTTAAAGCAACCTGCTCTTGAAAGCAAATATTAATAATAATAGTAATAAATAAATAAATAAATAAAAACTTAAAATTAAATTATTAAAGGGGTGCTCAGTAAAATTTAATACTTATTACTTAATTATTTAAGTTTATTTTAAGTTAAATTATACTTAAATTGTTAAATTAAAATATATTACTTAATTCTTATTGTAAGTATTAAAGTTATTTGATAAAATTAACTTAAAATATATTTTAAATCATCAAACTAACATATTTATCTTCATAAATTATAATTAGGGCAAATGAGGTTGAGTAATAGTGGAGGTGGTGGAGTTGTAAAGGAGATCATGAAGGTAATTAGGGCAAATGAGGATAAAAAGATAAATAGAGATATGGATTTAAAGAATAAGTTAATTGATTTTACTTATTACTTAAAATTATTTTTTACTTTAAGTCATACCATTAAATTCTTTTACCAAACATATTTAATTTATTTAATAACTTCAATTAAATTATTAGTTCACTTTAAGTTACTAAATTAGTTTGCCAACACCCATTAAGTTATTGACTTTATTTACCAAATTCCCTCTTACTTCATGACTTGTATATATATTTGCTTGCCCATGAAAACTATTCAAATTTCAACATAAAGGTTTCAATACCATCAGTGGCTCGTAGATGAATGTGCCCTTCCTCATCTAGCATTCAAAGCTACCCTTCAACCCCACCTAATTAACTTCCTTAATGATTTTTAAAGGCCCCATATCTACCAAATCATATAATTAATATCCAAAAGGCAACATGATACCAGTGTAATTTGGGTGGTGGAGTAACTGTTTTTGACAATGAATAAATTTTAAAGAAATCTTAGTGGTTGCATAGAAACTCGTTCCTCATTTCTTTATGCTCCTGATCTATAGGCATCTACCTTATCCTCTTCATAAGTCTATACTTTTCTATGGAAGGTCAGCGTATATGCATCAAACATCCCAAAACAATTGTTTGGCACAAATATCAAATGTTGAATTTGGACAAGAACATCAAATTCTAACTTTTATTTTAGAATATTACTTGAAATTGTTAATTTTAATTAACATTTAGATGAGTATGAATTACGTTTTTAAGTTTTAATTAAAAAAATAATTACAACTAATGATAGTTGATCTTGGTTTTGTTGCATGATAAGATGATAAATTTTGAAAATTTATAATAAAATCAATTCTAATCCAAATGTCACGATATTATTGTTGTAATTTTTATTTTTAAATGACTAATTTGTAGAAATTTAATTTTGTTAAGAATTAAATGAATTATGATGTAAAAATAATGATAGCATATAATAGAAATTCAGTTTTAAAATTTCGGATTTATTTTTTTTATCCAAATTAAATGACTTTTATGATGATGGTTTTGTTTGAAATAAAAATTTAAGAAAAAAAATTTAGATTTAAATTTTCTCGAGAAACAAGAGAGAAAAATGGATAATTAATTTTTTCTATATAATTTGTAGAAAATTCATTTCTTATACAAATTGCCTATTGTAAAAGTTAAGGGCTAAGGATTGAAAAGACGACGACGACAACAACAACAATATAGAAAAAATGAATTTTCTTTTCATTAAGATAAAAGTAAATAATTTTACTAAGGCCAAATTGTTTGAGAAAAAGTGATAAATTGAAAAACAAACAACCCTGAAAATGTATTTTTGTCTTAAAACAACATACTCTCAAGACTTCAGTTGCCCCATAGATGGATTCGCCTTTCTTCAAGCCATCCTGATCTACCATTCAAAACTACTACTCTTTAATCCCCACCCAAACATGGTTAATGATTTTTACAGGCGTGACAGCTACCCAATCAGTTGCTGATTTCTAAAGTCCAACGGCATATCATTGTAATTTTGCTGGCGGAATAACTTTTCTTTTGACAATGACTAAATTTTAAGAACATTTTGTCATTACATTATTACTTTAGTTTATAGATAAGATTCAGCCTCATGCACTTGCTCTATAAAAATCTAGCACTGTCTCAGCAAGATCCTTCAGTCTATGCCATTACCACCACCAGCTGCTGAAAATTGACTCTAAATTCAAGTGGTTAGATGGTTGCAAATTCAAAAGCAATGTACTCTGGTGTGCTCCTTGTTTTAGTCATCTCCAGCGTTGCCATGTCAGAGTCGATCATCAAGACACTGCCAGGATTCCCTGGAGATCTTCCCTTCAAGCTTGAAACTGGGTAACAAGTACTAGTATTTACCTTTTGTTTTTTCAATGCTTATGCTGCACTCGTACTAATGTGGGTTTTGATGTAAACTGTAACAAGATATGTGGGAGTAGATGATATGGATGATGTGCAGTTATTCTACTACTTCATTGAGTCTGAAAGAAATCCCAGGGATGACCCTCTATTGCTTTGGCTCACTGGAGGCCCTGGTTGTTCTGCATTTTCTGGTCTAGTGTATGAAGTTGGTATCTTTCTTATCTTTCATCTGGATTCCCTTTGGAAATGAAAATAAAAAGAATTTAGCTGATTAATGTTCTCCACTGAACTTGGTAAAAAGAAAAGGGATATGCAAGGAGAGAAATAAGGGAGGATTTTGTTGCAGGAAAGGAAGAAATTCTTTCTATTTTTTCCCCATACTTGTGAAGGTTGTGAAAGATGAAGAATTATTCAAATGAATGAAAACTTTATGATCCATATGATTGACAGGGAAAATGATACACATGTATTGTACTAATATGTAGGTCCATTGTTATTTGACTATGTCAAATCTGGTGAAAATTTGCCCACGTTCAAACTGAACCAATACTCATGGACAAAGGTACATAAGAGATTCCAGCCTTTTTCTACGGTAATTATTGAGGTCAGGACTTGTGTTAATTTGGCCTTGACATTGTAAGAACTGGTATGTTCATAAATTTGCAGGTAGCTAGCATGATATTTTTAGATGCTCCGGTTGGCACTGGATTCTCCTATTCGCGAACCGGGGAAGGTTACAACATGAATGATACGTTATCGTCTTCACAAATCTATACTTTTCTAAGGAAGGTCAGCATATATGCATCAAACATCCTAAAACAATTGTTTTGAAAAATTTGTTTACTAATCTAAGGGTCACGCTCCTTCGGTCTTGTGACACAGTGGCTTATTAATCACCCCAAGTTTCAAAGAAATCAACTCTATATCAGTGGTGACTCATATTCCGGCATAATTATCCCTATGGTTGTTCAGGAAATATCCAATGGTATGTTCATGATCACCTGTTTTTGCACTCTTAATTTTCACTCTAAAACAAGGCTGGGAAAGGAGAAAGCAATTTCTTCTTAGCAGCAGCTAATATTTTAAATTCAACTGTCGGAGGGGCTAGTACATGTAAATGGAGAGGTTAAGGAGGATAGGGTGGCCCAGGACCGGGCTGGCTTGGGCTGGGCCCTTCCTTGCCCAGCCTTGGGTTCAAGGAAGCTGCGGCCAGGCCAGGGTTGGTTACCTTTTTTCCTTGGGCTTCCAAACAACTACGTTTATTTTAATATGGCCCACAATCCCGCAGTGAAAATTCCTGAATCGGGTTCATAAGAAGCCAATAACCTTGGGATATTTATCTATTTATTTATTTCCCTTCCCCCTTTTTTTAATGCAGGTAATGACGCAGGAAAAGAGCCCAAAATGAATCTTCAAGTACATAATCCAATTTCAGAACTCCAGCCACTTGCTTCTTATGGTTTTAATCTCTGTACATCATATATGAATTCGTTTGAACTTCTTCCAATTGGACTCAGGGATACACAATTGGAAACCCGGTAACAGATAAATTTGGTGACTTAAATTCAAGAATTCCATTCGCTCATCGAGTAGGAGTCCTATCGGATGAGCTCTATGAGGTGATTTGGACCTCTCACATATCCCCCCTCCCAGGTTTAATTCATGATGAAATATTACCCTAAAATTTGCATTGATTCTTTTATGGTTCTTCAGGCAACCAAAATAAGCTGCAATGGGAAGTATGTGGATGCAGATCCAAACAATGCAGAATGCACAAACAATCTCAAACTGTTCACACAGGTGGGTGGGGTTACCACTCTTGGCTATAGTAGTAAGAATTTTTGCCATATATCTTCAAATTCAAATAGGTATTAAGATCGATTTGTTTTTGTTTTTGGCTTTTTTTTCTTTTTTTTTTGGTAGTGTTCTGAGAAATTATGTATTACACAAATATTGGAACCTAAGTGTAATGTGTTGTCCCCAAACCCAAATGCATCAAAATCGGATCAAAGCTCTCTTCAAGAGATCAATTCCATGGATTTACCCCTTTCTCCACCACAAGAACCTGAACCATGGTGCCGGGTAATCATCTGTCTGCTGAAAATTCTCTTTTTTATAATGGTTTGGACACATGGAAATGTATAATGAAACAGCTTATTCTTTTGTAGAGTTATAACTATTTATTTTCCTACCTCTGGGCTAATAATGGAACTGTTCAAAAGGCTCTGCACGTTCGAGAGGCAAGTTGATTTTTCAAATTTGTAGTGATATTAGATTCGAAATCATTTCACCAAATGATTTTATATATGGCAACCAGGGAACCAAAAAGGAGTGGGCGAGGTGCAATGAAAGCTTGTCTTACACTTCAAATGTCTTCAGTTCTGTTGATTATCATCGGAATCTCACCGAGAAAGCTTATAGAGCTCTGATTTACAGGTGATGTCTCACATATTTTTTATAGTCTTCTTGTCAATATGTTGTATCTACGTTCAATCCATGAAAAATAAGGCCAAGATTCAGTAATCACAGTTCCATACGAGTCCACAACGAATATGGAGTTTTGACTCACCTGCATGTTGAAAAGCAACCTTATAACATATTTATTTATTAGAGAAAGCACATGAAAGTAGGGTTGGTTTTTTTTCCTTTCTTTTTAAAAACTTTGGACTCTGGAGAGTTTGAAGAAAAGTATAAAAAAGAAAAAAAAAAAAAAAAAGGAAAGAAAGGATGAAAAGAAAAAATTGAAGAAAAATTAAAATAGATTTGAACTCAATAAAAATATATCTTTTATATACTCCAAAATTTTCAAATTTTAGAGTTTACGTGCTTAGAGGTTGTCTTAGGGTCTTTCTCACTAATAGTAAAGTTGGAATTAGAGGAAGAAGGGTGGTTTTTTTTGGCTCACATTGGTCTATGGTCCTACCACTTCCCACCTTAGAAGGGATTTTTAGGTAGAACTTCAAGACCTTTTAGGTTTAACTTTTCCCAAATGATGTGTCGGAGGGAATTTTAATGTAACAAGAAGAATTTTAGAAAAGTTAGGAGGCTCCAAAATAACCCTAAGCATGAGAGAATTTGATGATTTCATAAGAGAAAGTGAGTTAATTGACCCTCCTCTTAGGAATGTGTCTTTCACATGATCCAATGTGCAAGAAATTCATGTTTGTAAGTGGTTGGATAGATTTTTATTTTCAAGTGAGTGGGAATAAGGATTTCCCCAAAGGATCGAAAAAACACTCCCCAAATTGACATCAAATCATTGTCCGATTGTATTAGAAACCAATTCTTTTAAATATGATCCAACACCTTTTAGATTTGAAAACATGCAGTTACTTCATTTAGATTTCAAGCAAAATTTTGGTTGTTGGTGGAATGAGTGTTGGTTTGAAGGTTGAGAAGGTCATAAATGCATGAAAAAGTTACAGTTTGTCAAGTCAAAGTTGAAAGAGTGAAATAAGGGGTTTTTGGAGATTTAAAGGAGAAAAAGAAAAATATTCTCATGAACATTGGCATGGTTAGCAAGGATGCGAAGGAACAAAAAAGGAACTTGACTCCTGAAATTGCAACAAAGAGGACCTTAAGGAAAGGGGAATTGGAAGAGGTGTTGTTGAAGGAAGAGATCTTTTGGAGGTAAAAAACAAACATCAAATGGATAAGAGAAGGGGACTACAACCTTAAATTTTTTCATAGGGTGGCAAATGGTAGATGAAAAAGGAAGTTCATAAAGTCCTTGATGTTAGAAGATGAAGTTGTTCTAGATAACATTGAAAACATTTTGGAGGAGATCCCACTCCATTTTGGGTAGTTCATGGAAGATAGAAGGACTGGATTGGTCTCCCATTTTAGTAGAGAATGGCAATTGCCTAGATTGTCCATTTTTGAAAGAGGAGATCCATAATGTTATGATGCTTTTAAACAAGGAAAAGGTCCTATGGACAAATGGCTTCACCATTGCATTATATAAGGAGGTTAGGAGGTAATTAAGAATGATATTTTAAGAGTACTATGAGAGTTTCACAATAATGGGATAATCAATCAAATGACTAACGCTACCTTCATTGCCTCGGTGCAAAAATAAAAAAATAAATAAAAATCAAACTAGTAGAATCTCATATTTTAGACCTATGAGCTTGGTTACTAGTTAATTTATACAAGATCATAATTGAGGTACTATCAGGACAGTTGCTTAAAGTCCTTTAGCATACCATTTTCTTGTCTCACAAAGCTTTTGTTGAGGGGAGACAAATTTTGGATCATGTACTTGAAAGTAAAGAGTTTAGTTCAAAATAGAGATCTTGGATGAATTGATATTTATCTTCGACAACTTTTGCGGTGTTAGTAAATAGAAATGACAAGGGTTGGGTTAAGGCATCTAGAGGCTTAAAACAATGAGATCCTCTTTCCCATTTTCTTTCCACTATTGTGACTGATGTTTTAAGTAGGTTGATGTTGAGAGCAAAGAGAGAGGTTTATTTGAGGGGCTTCTAGTGGGAAGAAATAAGATTTGAGTGTCTCATTTACAATTTGTTGATGACACTATCTTTTTTTTTTCTAGAGTTTCCTTGGAAGATTTGGAGTTTTTAAGCTGATCTTATTGGTTTTTGAGCATCTACTAGGGCTTAGGATCAATCTAAATAAGAGCACTCTCTTTGGTATCAACATTAGTCAATATCAAATCTCTAGGATGACTTTTATGTTTGATTATTCAACCTTTGATTAACCTTTAATATATTTGGGCCTTCCTTATGAGAGGAACCCGAAAAATGCCCTATACAACACCAGACCCTAATCAGGGTTTGGTGTTGTATAAGGTATTTTATTCAAGCTCATTTTGGGATCTAGTGATAAATAAAGTCTCTAGAAGGTTGGATGGGTGGAAAAAAGTTTTTTTGTTCCTAAGAAGGAGAACTACTCTAATTCAATTTTGTTTGTCACACATCCCGAGCTATTTCTTACCCCTTTTCCAAGATTCTAACATCAATAGCTTTAAGGATTGAAAAACTGCAAAGAGATTTTTTATGGTCATGTTTTGAGAGGGCAAAAGAGATCATTTGGTCAATTGGGATCTAGTGTGTAAGCCTATGGAGTTTGGTGGTTTAGGGTTTGGGAGAATTGCTTTGAGGAATCAAGCTCTACTAGGGAAGTGGCTTTAGAAGTATCCTAAGGAAAGTTTCACCTTTCGACATTAAGTAATTTTGAATATCTATGGGACACATCCTAATGGATGGGATGCCAATAATATAGTTAGATGGGCCGATCATCACCCATGGAAGGCCATTGCACTTAATTTCTAGGTTTTTCTACACACACTCGCTTTGTGGTGTGTGATGGGGCCAAATTATTTTTTTAGGAAGATTTATGGTGGGAGAGGTCAACCTTTGTGTTCACAATTTCGAAGACTTTATAGAGTCTTTACAATTTCAAAGATTTTATGGATTCGTCACAATTAGAAACCTCCATATTTCAACTATCTTGGGTGATGACACCTCTTTTTCTTGGAATCTTATTTTCTATCATAACCTAACTGATTTGGAGATCAAGGATCTCGAAAGACCAATGACTTCTCTTTCCCATGTACATTTGTCTTTATTTGTTCCAAATGCAAAAGCTTAGGTACTTTCTTCTTCTAGCTAATTTTTTGTGGACATCAAGAGTCCTTTCTAAGGTCATGGCATTTTCTTGGTTAATGGCACATAAGAAAATAAATACCAATGTCATGCTATAATTTAGAATCAAAGCTCTTAGTCCTAATTGACGCATCCTACTTAGGGAGAGTGAAGAAGCAATTGATCATCTCTTCCTATGTTGTTTGATTGCTTTGGGGTTATGGCACAGGTAATTCTCATAGGCTGGGATGGTGTAGGTTCAGCCAAAGTGTGTTTGTGATATGATGGTTATTTCTTTTATGTGTTTTAGGAACTCCACTAGAGGAAAAACTCTTTAGAAGATTGTTTGTCTCACTTTGATATGGATTGTGTGGAGAGAAAGGAATGCTAAGATTTTTTAAGATACTTGAGAGATGCCTAAGATGATATGGGACTTGCTTTATTTTATTTTATTTCATTTTTTGAGCCTACTATACCAATGTTTTTAAACTCATTTCTTTGAGTGTGTCATTCAACTTAGCTAGCTTTTGGTATGTACTCCTTAAGGTTGGGCCTACATGGCGAGGAGTCTAGATGAGCTTTAAAGATGTAACGCTTGTATAGTCTTTTTTGTTCCTTTTGTACAAATCTCCTTGTAAAGTAGAGGTTTTTTTGGGTCTTTTGATCAAGTTTGTATTTTATAGGGAGGATTTCTCATCCTTCTCATGTTTAATTCACATTATTTAATATATCTTTTATTTCTGATAAAAAAAAAATTGTAATTGATTTCTTGAACACTTAACAAAATTTAGATTTCTTTTTTCTTTCATTTTTAGTACTTTCAATCATCCAAATGGCACCTTTGATTTATGGGTTTATATCAAATAGTCATAAAGATTTGTTTCTATACTTCATTTGTTAATATGTTAAAAGTAACTTCCATAATATATGTGCAAGCTATGTTTAAGTTTTGCATGGAATTTTCTCACTAACACAATTCTTCCATTTTTCTTCCCATGCACAGTGGCGATCATGATATGGATATTCCATATGTTGGTACACAAGAATGGATATCATCTCTCAACTTAAATATTTCTGATGATTGGAAACCATGGTTTGTGGATGGTCAAGTTGCAGGGTTTGGTTTCTAAACTTCAATTTTCTTTTTTCTTCTAATCTATATTTTGAGAGCATATGATAAAACTTAATATTTAATAACTTAATATAACTTTAAATTAAATTATGTTTAAGTTATCAAGTCATTAATTTATTAAGTTGATTTACTAAACAACCTCTTTCTCTTAACTATAAATTGTTTATTGGTTTTGTAGTACTCAATTACCATTTTTTAGTTATGTATTATATGTTTTATGCAGATTTAGAGTTGAATATTCACACAACAAATATTTAATGACATTCGCAACTATTAAGGTAAGTAAAACTCCCCAATGCATTTTTATTTTTTTCCTTTTCTTCTCCAATCCTTTTCACTTAAATAAATACATCTCCTTGTTCGGTCTCATATAGGGAGGGGGTCACACAGCTCCAGAGTACAAGCCTAAGGAATGTTTTGCCATGGTTTATAGGTGGTTTGCTCACTACTTTCTTTAGCTCCATATATATAATAATTCAATTCCCCACTTTTTTTTTTAGTGGGATTCTCCTAAGTCACATGTCCTAGAAGTTTTAATGATGCAACGAAGATAATATCTTAGTATAAACTTTATTCTATTTCCTTTTGTACTAACAATTAATTAGAGTAAAAATACATATAGCCACTTAATTTTCACCTGGTTTTTATTAAAGAGAAAATGAAATTATTAAACTCAATGAAGCAAAATTCATCTCAAAAGAAAATGTATGTTTCACATATATTCAAACAAATGTAAGTTTCATTAAGAAAAAAAAAAGAATTATGTGAGCAAAACACATTACTAATCCAAGAGAGAGAGATATTTTTTATTATACTATGTGACACTGTAAACATTGAGGCTAGGCAACCTTGTCAATTTCACACATCCAATATAAAGGTAAAATAAGCAAAAATGACTAAATAGTTAAAAAGAACAAAAGTTGTAGACTCTCCTTTAAGAGTTTGTTTATAAGGCTAAAACTATCTTTCCAAGATAGAAATTTAATGATTCACGTAATCATGGAATACTAATTCAGTTCAAGTTAACCTAATAATTAAAACATAACACATAATCCAAATCAACATGTTTAAACAAAGGCTTTAAGGTCAAATATAAACTAAACTAACAAGAACCCTTTCTATTCCTAACGTCACTCATTTCCATTTACATTTAGGGTACTTGAAAGAGGTTTTCAAAAGAAAAGGTAGTGAGTTTTAGCATAGTAAGAAATATACTAACAATTTTTATTTTTTTTATGAAAATAAAAGTGACATAGTACATAATATAACCTTCAAACATACAAAACATAAATAAATTTTCTATTCCCAAACTAGTGGGACCTTTATAAATGGATAACTCTTCAATTTGGAAGGGACTAACTAATTAGATGGTGCCATCAGGTGAATGATTACCCCATTGACTAGGTTTTCTAATCCTCATATAACTAGGCAATAAGGGTCAACAACACAACCCCTGTGGACATATATTAAATTTCACAATATAAAATTTTCTTCATGTGGATAAAATAATTTTAGAAAAATAAAATTTGAAAAAATATTAAGGGTCATAATTCATTACTTGATGCAAAGTTAAAAATTGAATTGAGTAAAGAAGTTGATTAAACTTAGAATACACCTAAACAAATAAAATAAATCTCATTAATACAAACCTATTTTATCCTAATGGGGATTTTATATCAAATGTTATTAATTTCCTATAATAATTAATTTTATATTCAAGAATTTATTCTTTTCTTTTTCATACATTATCATGATTTACAGTATTATATCAACATATGATTTTTTTGTTGAAATCTAAAAAAAAAAAAAGATTCAAAGAGAAAGAGAGAAAAGAAAATCTAGGATTTCTCATTATGAACTCTCTTAAAAAAAATATATACAATATTATTAGAATTTAAATAGACCTAATAAAACCTAAAAAAGAAAAGAATAATTCTAAATACAATAATAGTAACTAAATAAGAGAGAAAAATAGTAACTAAATAAAACTAAATAAAGGTACTAGATATTAATAAATAAATAATAATAAATAACTCTTAATAAATAACTCTAAGATTTTTTTCCAACTATCCTATATAATCAATAATTTTTTTTCTTTATTGTACTTTCATATTTTATTTTTCTTATTTCTATCATTATCCACTAATCAAACCAAAGTAAACATCATCATTATTTTACCATTACATGGTAAAACTTTTCCATTATATTATAAATTCTATATATCAATTTTCCCCTATTTTTCCTTGTTATTTATATTTTCTTCATTTGGAATATCCATTCTACATTGCATTCTTTTACAAAATAACATCCATGATTGTGCATTCATGCTGCTTAACTTTACCTTTTGTCGTTACCCTTTGTACCCTATTCTTCATAAATAAAGAAAATAAATAAATAAAAAATGTCACATTTATGGCTTATGCACAATACCAATCCCTATGTTTCCTCTTCTCATTCTCTTAATAATAATAATAATAATAATAATAAAATAAAAAATAAAAAATAAATAAATAAAATTCAATATAGTGTCCATTCATGGTTGCACCCTACCCCACACACCTTTAACTACTCTTCTACTTGTTTTTTTAGTGTGAACAATAGCATGGACTAGCTATGGTAGTGTTGCGCCTATTATTGATTTTATTTTATTTTTAAAAGCCGAAGTCCAGTAGGATAACACCCACAGGAGGGGCGAATAGGTATAATTAAAAATTTATGAAATAAAGATTATATGTTATACCTAATCAAAGATACTCAAGATAATCAAAGATATAACAATGGATACAAAGATTTTACTTGGAAAACCCCCACACTAACTGTGGAGATAAAAAACCACAAGGTTTAAGACCGTTAAGCTAAATCCACTATATGAGATCATGTTACACAGATTTACCTAGCCGTCTTACCTTAAAGACATACTCTCTAGTACCTACAGCTTGATCCACGTTCATGATGCAACAACTTCCAATTGCTCTAACGAATACTCTTCAACCTCGTTGAAGGGATGTGAGTCTTCAATCCTAGATTCTTAAATGAATCTCTTGAATGAGAAATCGAGAATGGTGTGGCTCATTAGGTTTTTTTTTTCCTCAAAGTGCCCTTTTTGAAATCTTTCTAATCTCTTATCCTAGAAGGGTTATAATGAGGTATATATAGGCCTAGAGGCCAAAGAGGATCAGTATTTGAAGGTTTCTAAATATAATTTGCATGAAATCTTTGAAAATACTATGTCAATCTTCGACAAAATTAGCATGAGTGTTGTTGCCCACTTGAGCAGCCCTACCATTTTACAAAATAAAACAAAAATTCATTTTAATTCTAGATAATATGTATTGTTCCTCTATATACTCTTTAGGAGCCTAACTTGTCTTAAGTCAAATCTTCTTAGATGTACCTATGACTTTTCGGTTGGACGAACAACAACCCTTGATCTTTAATGGAGAGGAAGTCACTATCTAAAAATATTTCTAAGGCCACAAATAACTTAGGAAAAAATTGCCAACATACAAACAAGACTCAATGTCTTAAAAATCTCCCCATTTGGCAATTTTGTGACAAAACATAGCTACATAATCCCACTTGAAGTCTCATAATGGAGTTCACATAATACACATGAATGTTCAATTAAAAATAAACCAAAGGAAGACATTGCATCATTTTGTAGTACTTATATCCCTAACCTATAACTTGCACACATAAAGGAAACTATACCTAAGGTAACGTAATGTGTGGGATAAAATAATGTCAAGAAAGCTAAATAGGATAGTGGGAGGTTTTGGTTGATGCATTGTGATAGCATGAAGAAGGAATGGATTCCTATAGCAACACCAATGTGCAAAGCAAAGCTTGAGAGGGATATAGATGCATGCAAATCAACCAAACTTAATGAAAGCTTGATAAGACACAATAAAGCATAGGGGGCTTTCACCAATCAGAATATACACAAATAAGACCATGGAAACAAGCTTTTGTGACTTAAGATAATTCTAGAGATATAGATATATCACAAAGAAATATTTTGCAAGAAATATCTATGTCAAGTATCTCTCTTAAACTTCTAAGGCATGCAGTCAACAGTTGATTTGGTTTCCTCCAATGTCTCAAGATTAGTTTCCTTTAATATTTCAATTACTTTCCCTCAATAATTAAAAATGAATAAAATAAAAATTTTTAAATAATTTAAAAAGAATATCTCTCTCTAACGAATATCTCCCACTAAATGTAAAAACTCCCCCTAAAATATAAAAATCTCCATTTTTTGTCTAGAGATATCTCCCAAATCTCTTTTTCCTTTGGTATTTGATTGACTTTGCATGTGTTTTATAGATCTCCCCATTTTTGTCACAAAAATGGAAAAGAATGTGTAATAAAAATACAAAACACAAGATAAACAAAATAAGAAATATAAAGCACCATCATATATATAGATAATCATGATTCTGGATACAAAAGAAACACAAGAAATGAAAAGCATTCTAGATCATAAATAAAAAGATGAGTACAAAAAGACATATAATAGCTTTAAGCGTCAGGAGGCAGAGCGGAACTTGAGGCGCCTTGTGCATGGATCCAAGAAATGATGTACATGAGTTGGCCTTAGATCTCACAAAGTTGTGTGTCATGAGAGTCCATCTGCAGAAGAAGATGTGTCATGGAGTCCAAAAACTCTCGTGTAGTAAGATCGGTTGTAGACAGTGTAGAAGATGATACATGTGAGGAACTAATACAACCACGACTAAAGCATGTGCGAGGATCAGGCTCTAGAAAGTTAGCCTTGGGAACTAAAGCATCCTGCTTCATCACTTAAACCTCATTTTCCTCAATGAGAGCCTCCTGAGCTGCCTCCTAAGCTATTGAGGATGGTGTTGTGTCCTATGGGCCATAGGGCGTAGGAGGAACCATGGGAACATACGCTAGACTGTAGTGTTTGGATTAGAAACTCACATCTAGTAGAACATGAGATGATTAAACCCCTAAAGAAATATCAAACTCAAATCCAATGTATTTTAGGATCCGAGAAATGAGAAGAGCAAATGGAAATCCGCTATAATGTAAAGAGTGATTGCCATAAGGGGTCATGACATCAAGATTGACTTGTCACATGTAACACCCGAGTTTTTTTTTTAGGGTTAATTTAGGAAATTATTAATAATTATTAAATTAATTAATTTAATAAAATGGAAGAGGGGTAAAAATGTAATTTTATGAATAAATACCCTAGGTATAAATTAGAAATTCTATTCTTCCTGTTCTTTTCTGAATAGCGTTCCTGTTTGCAGAATTTCAGAGAACGTAAGGTTGGAATCGGATTTCAGGGTTTGAAGAACAGATCTCCATAGGTAAGATTCTAACCCCTAGTTTAATATTTTAGATTCATTGGTTAATTTCAAACACATTAGATATCTTTTGGAAAAACCCAAATCTAGATTAGGATTAGTTTTTTTTTTTTTTTAATTCGTTTTAATATTAAAATAGTGAAAATTTAATATTTTGATTTATTGTTGGAAATTGGGAGATCTTAAGTTTTTTTTAGATGAAAAAAAAAATTCCTTGGAAGGTTTCAATTTTAGGCTAGGGTTAATTTTATTTTTTTTAAAAAGTAAATAAATATATTGTTATTTGTGGCTGAAGAGATTAGAAAATATTAGTTAAAAAAAAAAAAAAGGAACGTGTGTGCACTGGAAGATAGAAAAACAGTGAAAAAAAAAAAAAAGAACATGTGTGCATTGGAAGATAGAAGAATGGTGGAAAAAAAATTGCATGCATGTGGGAACTGAAAGATAGAAGAATGAGGAAAATAATAATATTTATAATAATAAAAGACATGCATGTGGAGTGTGTGAGTGGGTGGATGAAAATAATAATATTATTAATAATAAGAGGCATGCATGTGGAGCGTGTGAGTGGGTGGATGGTCTGTACATATATATATATATATATTACAATGATAGTTGTTTGAGTGTTATGGTAGTTGTGTTTGGAAAATATGAAAGTGGTAGAATAAACCATGTATAAATAAACAAGGTGAAATACAATTTAGTTAAATTTATAGTATTAAAATTAGATTAATGATAAATATTAAGTTAATAAGTAGCATAAAATTTAATTAGTGAAATAAATTATAGTTTACTCTAATATTTTTTTTCAACTATCCTATATAATCAATAATTTTTTTCTTTACTATACATTTCATATTTTATTTTTCTTATTTCGATCATTATCCACTAATCAAACTAGAGTAAACATCATCATTTTTTTTACCATTACATAGTAAAACTTTTCCATTATATTATAAATTCTATATATCAATTTTCCCCTATTTTTCCTTGTTATATATATTTTCTTCATTTGGAATATCCATTCTACATTGCATTCTTTTATTGAATAACTGAAATGTAATTGTTATGTATTTATCTTTATATTTTTCCACAAAACCTTGCTTCTTAAATATGTAGAATTTTCCTTCAAACTAAATGTTTATATTTATTTCAAAATTTTATTGTATAGAAATTTCTCCCAAATAATAATAAAACTCTTACTCACAAAGATTTTGCTTTGGTCTAGGGTTAAATAGAGACCACATTCATTCTACTACCATTAAGGTTTTTTTTTTTTTTAATTAAAATATCTTTTCTTTTCTTTTTTTTTCTGACTTCCTAACCGTATAAGAATTTCTTTTCTCTACATCTAATCTATAAAATATTTTATCATTAATATACATACATACATACATACATACATACATATATAAAGAACAAGAATAGACTCCTTGAAAGACTTACCTTAGATTTTATTATGTATAAAATAAAAACAATCAATGATGAAATCTCAACTTTTATCTCTTTTATCTTTTCATCTTTCTCTCTAGTTCTCCCTTCTCTTGACTCTTAAGATTTGTTAAATATATTATTATTATTATTATTATTGTTGTTGTTGTTGTTGTCATTATTATATTTGAAAATTAAATTTAGGGGTATTACATACTATCTACCAATTTATATACTTTTCAAGAAGGATGCTTGGAGTGCGACTTAAAGTTGAATGAAATAACTGTCACATTTATATTAACATACAAATGGATATATTTTATAGTTACCCTTGATAATTAGTTGATGTACTATACATATTCCAAATTAAAAAAAAAAAAAAAAAAAACTAATATTTTTAGGCTTAAATTTAGACATTTAATTCTTCCAAATATTTTAAACAAATATCAAATAATCATTAATGTAATAATTCAATAACTTCATTCATCATCAATTATTAATCATAATTAACTCAAATAAATACATTATCATCTTCAAATAAATACGATGTGAGTGGTGTGCGAGAGCACATAATGCAAATAAGGGATATTGCGGCACAATTGAAGACACTTGAGGTTGAAATGTCTAACTCCTTCCTTGTGCACTTTATTTTGAACACTCTTCCACAACAATATGGACCCTTTAAAATCTCCTACAACACACACAAGGATAAGTGATCAATTAATGAGCTTCTGAACATATGTGTTCACAAGAAGGGAATGCTAAAAATGGAATTAAGTGAGAGTGCATTAATGGAAATGGAAGAAAAGGATCAGAATCAGGCCAAAAAGAAAGGAAAAGGTAAAATACTGCCCTAAGATGGAATCAAGAAGGTCAATAGGTGCTTCTTCTACAAGAAAAAGGGGCACATGAAAAAGGGTTGCACCAAATTCCAGAAATGGCTTGAAAAGAAAGGTAAACCAATCTCATTTGTTTGTTATGAATCTAATATGGTTGATGTTATTTATAACACATGGTGGATTGATTCTAGTTCTATAATCCATGTTTTGAATACCTTGCAGGGTATGCGAAACCTAAGGAAGCCAATGCCAAGTGAGCAATGCATTTATTCAGGAAACAAGATGCGTTCACATGTGGAGGCTGTTGGAACATGCAGTTTAGTTTTAAGTAGTGGTCTTATTTTAAATTTAGAAAAGACATTTTATGTTCCAAGTTTCTCTAGGAATTTGATTTCAGTTTCAAGAGTTGTACCTTTGGGTTAATCCTTTAGTTTTTCTGAGACATCTTTCAGTTTGTTTTATAAATCTAATCATTTTGGAAATGATACCTTATCTAATGGCCTTTTCTCTATCAATTTGAAAAACGATACCACTAATAACACTATGCATGTTCACACTGGTACAAAACGATGTGTTATGAATAAAGATTCCTCTATGTTGTGGCACCGAAGATTGGGACATATCTCCATACAAAAAGAGATTAGTAAATGATGGAGTACTTAGTACTTTAGATTTTACTGATTTTCACACTTGTGTGGACTACATTAAGGGAAAGTAGACCAACAAGTCTAAGAAGGGTGCCAAGAGGAGCACAGACATATTAAAGATCATACATTCAGATATTTGTTGTCCAGGCATGGAAGCATATGGTCCGAAATATTTCATCTCCTTCATAGATGATTACTTACGATACATGTATACCTACTTGCTTCATAACAAGAATGAAGCATTGGGTGTCTTTAAAGTTTTAAAGGCTGAAGTAGAGAAACAATGCGGAAAACAAATAAAGATTATGAGAACGAATTGAGGTGGAGAATATTATGGTAGATACATCGAGGATGGACAAGCACCTGGTCTCTTTGCGACGTTTCTTCAAGAGCATGAGATAGTTGCTCAATACACCATGCCTGGTTCCCCAAACCAAAATGGTGTGGCTGAAAAAAGAAACCAAACATTAATGGACATGGTTAGGAGTATGCATAGCAACTCCAAGCTTCCTGAATCTTTGTGGACTGAAGCTCTTAAAATAACAGTATATATATTGAACCGAGTTCCAACAAAGGTTGTCCTTAAGATGCCATTTGAATTATGGAAAGGTTGGAAACCGAGTTTGCGACATATACACGTTTGGGGATGCTCATCTGAAGTAAGAGTTTACAACCCACAAGAGAAGAAACTAGACCCAAGGACCATTAGTGCATATTTCATTGGACATGCCGAAAGGTCTAAAGGGTATAGATTCTACTATCCATCTCACAACACTAGATTTGTGGAGTCGAGAAATGCTAAGTTTCTTGAGAATGACTTGATTAGTGGGAGTGATTGATTTCAAGACATTGTTTTTGAAAAAGATCATATTGATGCTCAACCCTCCACTTCAAGTGATAGATTGATTGTCATTAACAACGCCCCTCAAGTTCAAACGGGTGATAGATAACCAATCATTGAAGTTCCACAAATTGCTAATGACAATCCAATAGATCAAGTTGTTCAAGATTCGCTAGAAATTGTTGAACAACCTATTGAGCAACATGATCCTTAGAAAAATGTTGATACAACATTAAGAAGATCTACTAGAGCAAGAAAAACAACAATACCTAGTGATTATGTTGTGTATCTGTAAGAATCGGACTATGACATTAGAGCAGAGAATTATCCTGAAACGTTTTCATAAGCCATAAGTTGCAAAGAGTCAAATTTATGGTATGATGCTATGAAAGATGAGATGAATTCTATGACATCTAATGGAGTCTGGAATCTTGTTGAGTTACCTGATGGTGTAAAAGCCATGGATGTAAATAGGTCTTCAAGACAAAGAAGGATTCATTGGGCAACATTGAAAGATATAAAACAAGACTCGTTGCTAAAGGATTCACTCAAAATGAAGGAATTGACTACAAGGAGACTTTTTCTCCTGTATCTAAGAAAGATTCTTTTCGTATCATTATGACATTGGTTGCACATTTTGACTTAAAGTTGCAACAAATGGATGTGAAAACGGCATTTCTCAATGGAAATCTAGAGAAAGAGGTTTTCATGAAACAACCAGAAGGATTTTCCTCTAGTGGTGATGAGCATTTGGTATGCAAGCTTAAGAAATCCATATATGGATTGAAACAAGTATCTCGTCAGTGGTATTTGAAGTTTCATGATGTTATCTCTTCATTTGGTTTCGTGGAGAACATTATGGATCAATGTATATATTAGAAAGTCAGTGGGAGTAAGATTTGTTTCCTTGTTTTGTATGTGGATGACATTTTACTTGCAACTAATGATAAGGGTTTGCTACATGAGGTGAAACAATTTCTATCTAAAAAATTTGACATGAAGGATATGGGTCATGCGACTTATGTCATTGGCATTAAGATACATAGAGACAGATTTCAAGGCCTTTTAGGTATATCTCAAGAGACCTATATCAACAAGGTTTTAGAGAGATTTCGGATGAAAGATTGTTCACCAAGTATAGCTCCCATTGTGAAGGGCGATAGGTTCAATTTGGACCAGTGCCCGAAGAATGATCTTGAGTGAGAACAAATGAAGAACATTCCTTATGATTCTGTTGTTGGAAGCTTGATGTATGCTTAGGTCTGCACAAGACCTGACATTACATTTTTTATTGGAATGTTAGGAAGATATCAAAGTAATCCAGGTATAAACCATTGGAAATCTGCAAATAAGGTGATGAGGTACCTTCAGGGGACCAAAGACTACATGCTTATGTATAGACGAACTGATAATTTGGAAGTGATTGGCTACTCTGATTCGGACTACACCGGCTGCATTGATTCACGAAAATCAACTTCAGGATATGTCTTTATGCTAGTCGGTGGAGCTATTTCTTGGAGAAGCGCAAAGCAAACTTTGACTACAACTTCCACTATGGAGGTTGAGTTCGTGTCTTGTTTTGAGGCTACCTCGCATGGTGTATGGTTAAAGAGTTTCATTTATGGGCTTAGAGTTGTGGATTCAATTTCTAGGCCATTGAAGATATATTGTGACAATTCAGTTATAGTTTTTATGGCTAAGAACAACAAAAGTAGTAGTCGAAACAAGCACATCGACATCAAGTATTTAGCCATAAGAGAACGTGTTAAAGATAAAACAATGGTTATTGAACACATTAGCACTGAATTGATGATTGTTGATCATTTTACTAAAGGCATGCCACCATTGAAATTTAAGGATCATGTGGATAGATTGGGACTTGGTTCCTTTGTGTGATTTTCGTTGTAAGAACGAATGTTATTTTCAATGAAACTATATTTGTGATGTTTTCTCATATTTGATTTTCTTTGTATACACTTTTATTCATTTATTGAGAAATATCATTAATATTTGGACCTAGAATAAACATAGGGTTTATTCATTAAGCTATATGGGCTAGTGTTTAAGAGACATGATGCATTGTGATACATGGAAGATAATACTCGATTTTAGAGAACCTATTGCCATGATTCATGTGTTTTGTTTCTTGCTATGATGAATGATGGAATATATGAACCAAGTAGGAGAATGTTGGGATTTTATTTCTCCTAGATCTTCAGTAATAAACCGAAGACGTGATTTAGAATGTGGTCCACATCATTCCATCAATTTAAAAACAAGGATTAACGCTCGGAACCACGTTTGCATTACTACCCCATGTTCTGTGCACTCTCCAAGCAGACTCGGTGATGGAGAGAGTCTTTAAAAAGGGGCAAAGCACTAATGGGTAGGGTTTCCTAAGCCTTCAATCTCTTTCAGTTTTTCAAAACACCATATAAGTGGAGGTTGAGAAAGATTTAAAAGCACCTGAAAATTGAAAAACACATTTTTAACCTATAAGAATGGCAATGGCAAGAGGTACGTTTTCAATTTATTTATAATTCCGCTTATGATCTAATTGCTATTTAATGATTGTTATAGCATGTTTAGATTATTTTTGTCCATCACAAGTTGCGGGGTTAGTTTCTAAACTTCAAAATTTTTGCAGACCTTTTTTTTTCTCATCTTTCAGTTGTTGTAATTCAAAACTCCACTACAATGCATCTCATAGTTCCACACTACTGTTCTCTTTTTTTTTTTCTTGCAAATTCAAAATCAAGTATTCGCACAATAAGTATCAAATGACATATGCCATTGTAAAGGCAAGAAAAACTTCATCAAAAAGTTCTTTTCAATTATGTTCTCAAATGACAACTAAAGTTCAACTACTTGTTTCTTTTGCTCATACAGGGAGGTGGTCACACAGCTCCAGAATATAAGCCTAAGGAATGTTTTGCCATGGCTTATAGTTGGTTTTCTTATTACTTTCTCTAGTTAAAAAGTTTATTCAACAATTTCACCTAATTTTTATGGGTTTTGCCAAATAAAATCTCATTATTTTTAGTGATGCAATGAGGCAATGTAATAAAGTTCACTTAGAATTATGTTCTACCTTTGTCCTTTGTTCTAACAACCCCTACGAAAAATTTGTAAAATCCAACTATAACTAAAATACTAAAACTCGGTTATTAATTGCCAATTACAAGTGAGGAACTAATGCATTACAAACTATTTTCACCTCTATTGCTTACCAACAAGTCCAAATATCTCCAATAAACAAGTGCCTTTAGATAGTTATTTCCCAAGAACTTTATGTTGTCTTATAAGTTTGATCATGTAGGGGTAGATTATGGGAGTATATATATAGAGTAGAACTAGTGTTAACCTAATTTTTATGAGTTTTTTGGATAGAGCTCTCAGCTACAGACTACACACTTCCAAAAATGATTTATCAATATTTTGAAGAGACATATCTTTATTTTTTTTCAAATATCAAGAGAACACACATTTTTATTTAATTAAAATTTTAATATTGTCCAAATTTTCCTTATTTTAATAATAACATTTTAAAAATATGGTTCTCAAACATTAAATCCAATCACATGGTAGTGATAAATATATCTACTTCTACTTCTTCTATGGCTAAATACAAAAGTCAAATGCAATCCCAAATATGTCCAATGTATGTGTTCTCTTCATTTTCTCTTTAAATAGTAATGGTCCAAACTTAGAAAAGACACAAATAGAAAGGTCTTGGATCCTTCCAAGAAAACTCAAACTAAAATAGTCTAACTTCTAAGACTTCAAAGTGCCCTAAAGTTTAAGACTTAAGTTGGTCCACATCAAATTCACTCAAGGTCTAACAAGTAAGGTCAAGGCTCTAATCAAGATAAGTTAACCAAATCGATGCTTAAGGTCTAGGTCAAAATAAATCAAGTCCAATCTTCAAATCTTTAAGAATAAATCAAAAATCAAAATTTATATCCATCCAAACTCAAATTATATCCTGACATGTTTTTTGGTTTGCAACCAAGCTTTCCCGTGCCATTGATTGATTACTCTTAAGGTAGAAATAAAAGATTTTTTTTTTCCTTTTTTTTTTTGTTTCTTTGATAGATAAAATAAAAAACAAAAAACAAAAACAAGTGTGCTACAAAGCAAAACAAAAAACAAAAAACGAAAAAAAAAATAAAAAATCATCCCCTTACTAGTAGCCTAACCAATCTATAAAATCAATCATAAGCATGGACTCAACCCTTAGACCCCCTTTGGTCCATTCTAAAAAGTTATACAAAAAAGAGAACTTTAGCTCTTGATTTAATAGCACAACATTATCAAAAGTTTTCCTATTTCTTTCTTTCCAAATAACATAAGAGCAAACAAAGAGAAGTGATATTCCATGTCATCTTTCTCTTATTTTCAATCAAATGACCATGCTAACTTAGAAGTATTGCTTTGATTGACAATGCAACACCTAAACCACTTCAAACTTGCAAAGAAGGATGTGCTCACAAGATTCCTCGTCCACTTTACACAAAAAAAAAACATTTGTTAACCAACATCCAACCTCTCCCCTACAAGTTGACCATAGTTAGATCCCTTTCCAAGTTACTTCCCAAACAAAAAAGCACATTTTTATTAGAGTCTAAGAATTCCAAAAGAGCTTTGTTGGGAAAGAAACATCTCATAATAGAAAGATGTAACTAAAAACTTGCCTTACTTTGTGGCCATCCACATTGCCTTGGGTTTATCTTATGAAACATTGGTTTGATTTTTCAAATATTTATAATGTCTTTTAAGTCTATGTCAAAACTTAACATCCTATTGTTACCAAATGTTCTAGGTGTGATTTGGGTGGGGAGTATACTTCTAATCACCACACATTTTGTACTTACACTCCAAATCAAAATAATGTTGTTGAAAGAAAACATAGGCATATTGTTGAAACTAGTTGTTCTCTTTTATTGTCTACATCTATTCCTACTAAATTCTAAGGTGAATAGTTCCTACTACAATTCACTTAATTAATAAAATCTCCTCATCTCACACCTTTGGTTTATTAATATTTGAAAAGTTGTATGGTTGTGCTCCTGATTACTCTTCCTTAAGAATCTTTGGTTGTACTTGTTTTGTTTTTTGTCCTCATGTGAAGTGTAGTAAGTTATCTTTTCATTTTGTCATTTGTGGTTTTCTAAGATATGGGGAAAGTCAAAGGGGATATCATTGCTTTGATCTAGTTAATGATAAATTATATGTTTTTTGTCATGTTTTCTTCCTTTAGCATATACCTTTTTTTTTCTATTTCTATTGAGTCTCATAATGTCTCTAAGTTTGAACTTGTTCACATTGATCATTTCTTGGATTATATAGATAGTTTTCCTACAAATTTGGTACTTTAGTTCCTAATCGTCATGCTCCTTCTTTTCCTACGGTTACTCCAACACTTTCTGAAGCTGTGAATCCTCCTCCCCCATGTTCTTCTTAGTGTCTTCCTAAGTCTACTCGATTATCATATTTTGTTTATTCCTCTTATTTTGATTCTTTTACATCATTTTTAGCTTCTATTCATAACCTTTTGAGCTCCTACCATATAAAGAAGCTAGTCTTGATCCTCTTTGGTAGCAAGCTATGATACTTGGGATTTGGTACCTTTACCACCCAGTAAGAGTACAATTGGTTCTCATTGGGTCTATAAAATCGAAACTAAGTTTAATGGTTCGATTAAGTGGTATAAAGTTCGATTGGTTGCTAAAGGATTTTTTTAGCAGTATGGTATGGACTATGAAGAGATTTTTGGCTCCTATCATAAAGATTACTATTTAAAGGCATATTTTAGTTGCTTATGTTCGTCGGTGGCATATATCTCAATTCAACGTTAAAAATGCTTTCTTGAATGATGATCTTCAAGAAGTCTACATGGTCCCCCCCCCCCCCCCCCCCCCCCCCTCCCTCCCCCTATTGTTTCTCATAACCTTGGAGAAGTTTGTAGACTTAGAAAATCTTTATTATGTCTCAAACAAGCACCTCGTGCTCAGTTTACAAAATTTTCACATTCTACGGTATCTCTAGGGCACTATATTTTAGAGTTTTTTTTCCTTTCATCCACTTTCTTTTTAAAGTTGTGAGCCTATTATAATGCTAATTGGGCTAGTGATCCCGAATATCACAAGTCTACCACTAGATTTTGTATATTTTTTTAGACATTCTTTTATTTCTTGGAAGAACAAGAAATAGACTATTGTTTCTCGATCTTCCACAAAAATTGAGTATCGAGTTATGGCATCTTCACTAGTGAGATAATTTTGTTACTATCCCACTTAGATGTATTGTGACAACAAAAATGCTATTTAAATTGCTCACAATTATGTTATTTATAAAAGGACTAAGCATATTGAGATTGATTGTCACCACAATCATCGTCACCTTTAGCAAGACACTCTCTCTTTACCTTTTATTCCTTCTTTATATATTATGGACTTGTTTACCATGTCAAAGTCGCTTCCAAGTTTTCAGTTTTTGGTTGGCAAACTCTTAATGCTTCTTACAACCACATTGTGAGTATGTGGGCAAGAGGGGTTTAGAGTTATTTATTTATTACTATATTATAATTTTATTTTATTTTTTTAAGGAGTAAGGGTAAGTTCATCATTTTTCTTCTTTTTTTCTTTTTTTTTTTATTTCCTTTCATTAGTTCTATTTAAACTCTATTTACGTTGTACCTCTTTTCAAGAAAGTTCATAATAAGAAACCATAGAATTTTTTTTCTCTTTTTGAATTTTTTGAACTTCCCAACAACAAGGTTTAAGGTAAGCTTGGAATTCTATTTTAAAATCTAGTGTAGGTTTGGGTATTACACCACCCACCACGATTATTTAATTTTCTCATTTTTTTTTTTCCATTTTTTAACACATGTAGAACAAAAACATAAATTGACCTTTCATAAAAATAGAATATAAAAGTTTATATAAAATAACTTATTTACTTATTATATTTATTCTATTATAATTAAAATTTTAGAAAAATAATTACAAACTTTTAAATGGGTATTGTCTCATTCGCGTTTGGTGTAGGAATTAAATAATCCGGGCAATGTTTAGTTAGAAGTGACCTAATTTGTTGACATCCATATGTGCACGATCATGAATGCCATAGTTGTTGCTCCTTTGTTTTTCCCTTTATATATATATATATATATATATATGAAAGGATAAATAAAAATTAAATTAAATTAAATTTTAAAAAATATATATATGAACTAAAAAACATGACAAGAAAGAAAATAGAGGTGAGGAAGAGGAGGGCCTAAAATTATTGAAAATCTAGCTACTTCGAGATTTGTAACTTAGGAAATCGCCGTATTTTTCCTTGATTTCCAACAAGCTTATTTTTAATTCCCATAACATTATGGTGATGATGCTCCATGAATTGAAAAATATTCCAAGATAAAAAATGTACTTTTAACTCGAATTTCAATTGTGATTCAAAATTTAAAGTAATATGATATAAGAAAAAATATGGACTTTCCGTTTCAAGGGTTGTTACCAAATATTTTAAAAGCAAGAAATAATTTTCATCGATTTGGATTTGGAAGAAATATTTTCTTAATATGGATATTTTCTTAATATCCATTCAGGAAACCATGGAGATAAATCCAAAATGGGCAAGTTAGAACGAGTTAATCAAATTAGGGTTTTGAATTTTGTAGTTGTTATCTTATAAAACTCCCCCGAAAATCTATGTATATATGTATATAAGACATACATTTAGAACGGTACAAAAACTAAACATATTAGCGAGAAAAAACCTAATGAAATTAGGGTTTTAGATTTAGCCCAAAATATTATCTAGAGAAAATTAGGGTTTTGATTGAGTTTTGTTCTTAATTATGTTTAACAACCTTTCAAAGTCTATTCTCTCCTATCAGACAAACTTCAGTTTCTATTCTTGGGTGGATTTGCTTTATCTCTTGTTTGGAAAGTTAGTTGATAGGCCATCACAAAAGTGTCCAGGCATGAATAATTGAATAGGAATGTTAGTTGCAATTTGACAAGCAAGAAAACTAGCTTGGCCTACCGTGGCCTTGTCTCTACTCAATATTAAAAGACAGATTCCATGTTTGTTTTATAAGGAAATAAAAATAAGAATATTAGAGGGGGATTGGAACCAAAGCCTTTTTTGTGATTGGGTTTTCTTGGTATTGCTTAATATACATTCTGCCTAGATGGTGTTGTTTTTTTTTTTTTTCTTTTTTTTTCTTTTTCCCCTAAAATATCAATACATACTTATTTGACTAAAATTTAAATAAAGTTGAATGCATAATTATATTTGTTTTCATAGATGTCAAAATGTTTTGGTATTAAAAGCATCTTAAATTTTTTTATTAAATGTATTTTTAATTATAGAAAATAATTATTCAATTTCATTTCATTTTTTTATAGTTAAGATACACAATTTCACAATTAATACTTTAACAACCAAAATGATAATTTAATACATAAGTAAACATATATGTAAAATAAAAAAATAAAAAAAATAATTACTGAGTATAATAAAAACTATAAGATTGAGAAATTTATTGTACTTAAAAATTATTCTTTTGTTTATTATTATGGTTTATAATTATTTTACCAAACATGATTTTTTTAAAATTAAACTAAAAAATTAAAATATTATTTATATAATAATTATTACAATAATGAAAATTTTCAATATTATTTTACAATAAATATATATTAAAAATTAATATAAACCCTAAACTTAAATCTCAAAGAACCCAATCACAAAAAAGACAATATAGAGAAAATTAACGAAAGAAAACCCAACTACAGATGAAGGATTTGTCTAATCTTAAAAGTTTTATGCTTCATCATGAAATCATTTATTAACATAAATAAACAAAAAAGAAAAATCCAAAAGTGAGGAAAGTGTTGGTTGGTGAAACAAGAATCAGTTTTATGGAGTTATGTAGAGGATCGATGTTGGAGGTCAAGCTCCTACATGTAGTTATTGTATGTAACCCTCTTACGATTCAGGGTTTTATTAGTCAATGAAAAAAAGTGGGATGTGACTACAATTGAGAAGAGAAGAAGAGTCTTCACCATTGTAATCTTCTATGTTAGGACAATGAGTCTACTACATTGCATGTTGGCAATTCTGTTCCAATATTTTCTGGCTTAGAAAACTTTTTAGATAGTGACTTACTCTCTATTAAAAATTCAACATTGTTGTTGGCTCAATCGGAAAGTCACAGGTAAGAGTATAAAAGGTTTGGTTAGTGGCAAGTTAAGTAATGTGTGGATCAGTATATTTTATGTTAATTAAAATACTTATATTAATTTTTGAAAAAACAAAGATGCTCGAGCGGTGGAAGCAGTGCTCGAGCAGTGGAAGTAGCACTCGAGCAGTGGAAGCAGCGCTCAAGCGATGGAACCACTCAAGCGCTTATCCAATGCTCAAGCTCCAGAAGCACTTGAGTGGTGGGTTAGTGCACTCATCCTAATTCTACCAAAATATGACACAATTTTTTTTGGAAATTCACAAATGTTGGTTTGGAAAATTCAGGATACCAATCTCCTAAGGCCTGCAAGCCTATATAAACCCTTCTTTAACCCTTTTAAGATGGGACACTTATAGAAATGTTTAGCCTAACTTGCCCTACCATTCTCAATCTCTCAAGAAATATTCAAATATTGAATTTTAGGTTGTTGGAAGACCTACATTCCTTCAGCAAGACTAAGGAGAATTCATTGGAGCAATTGGAGATGGCTACAAATGTGGATCCAGTTATAGGTTCTAGAGAGTAAGTCTGAGGAGTAAGCAAGTAAACAACCAAGTAATTTTGTGTGATTTGGTCTCAAATAGTGGATTTTGGATCAAAAGTCTTATACCCCATGGTTTTTTATTTCTTATTTATTTGATGTTTGGTTGTTTTGTTTATCTCATTAGCTTAAAATAATTCAAGTCTTATATTATAATCTTTTTAAATTCACCCATTGATTCAAGTGTTATCCTAGTAGACAACGGTTTTTCATTCTATCTTTATTTGATTAGTGGATTAAGTGTTATTTCACTCCATGGACGGGAGCACATGCATATAATATTGATCACCAAACTACATTAAAATCTCATGTTTTTTTTATTTATACTCGTGTGTAACTGTGTTAATAAAAAGAAGCTAGGATGAGGAAAGACAAGAAAATAATCAAAACAAAAAAAGTTTAAGCCACAAAAGATATATTCATGTAGAATGAAATATTAATAAATTAGCATAAGGTATATGATGCAATGGAAAGAGAACATAAAGAAGTAAGGCGAAAAGGGATGAATTGAAAATGGTATATTAATGTTTTGGAAGCTATATCTAATGACATTTAAGTAACTAATTATGAGTATATGAACAAATGTAAAGGAAATAAAATTAGATAAGTATTCACGGCGGAGACGGGCGGAGCAGCTAAAACCAAATCTCGCCTTTTGTCCTTTAACCTCAAATCTGCCCACCCCGTTTGAAACCCACCAATGCCCGTCTGAATAGAGGTGAGCCGTGGCAAGTTTGTTCGAAAATGCACTCAATTGACATTCCTAGTCAATACTTGAAGGAGGCTAACCAACAATCTAAGTAGAACCCACAATTCACAAATCAACCAATAGGCTTTGTGCCACATGGAGATAGTATATATATAAAATCTAATCCAAGGATCAAAATCCATGGGCCCTGCCCAATATACAAAACCCCATACCCAACTTCATAGAAGTAAAAAATCCATGCCCAACTACATTTCTCTCATTCTCCCCTCCATCGTCAACCTTTAGCCATGGCACCACCTGCAGCTGACATGCAGCAGCTAAAGAATACTCTTTAAGCCCAGCAAAAACCTTTGTGACATATGGCTGCAGGTTGTTCTTTTCTTTGCCCTCTTTGGACAACCCACGTCCCAGTCAATCGTTGAAACGCTATCCGGTTTTTCCGGTACACTTCCATTCAAACTTGAAACTAGGTGAGTGGTTTCTTCATTTTGCTTTTATTCTTTTTCCTGACAGTCTTTGAGACAAAATGGGGACGGAGGTGATAGTAATGGTAATATTATTTGTATATTCAGGTATGTGAGTATAGGAGCGCGACCCTGAGTGAGACCCTCTTCTTCTTTGGCCCACCGGTGGCCCTGGTTGTTTTGGTTTATCCGTGTTAGTTTTGTTATGTTTATCTTATTGGTTAATGTTAGTTTTTTATGTTTATCTTTAGTGGTTAGTTACCACCACGTTTAGGAGTTATCTATTATTTTGGGTTCTGTTATTTGCTGGGGGTTATCTTCTCAGCATGTTTAGGAGTTATCTAGATATGAGCTATTTTCTGTAAGGCTATATATTAGCCAAATTTGTTATTCAATTTAGTAAAGTTGATTTCCTCCAGTTTCATCTATACTCCTATTCAATTTCTAACATTTGGTATCAGAGCCCCATCATAGGGGCCTGATTATTTAGAAGCAGCAGTCTTCTACGTGTGTTCTATTTGAACAATGACGACAGAGAGTTCATTTGTCCAGCCAGCTATTCCGAAATTTGATGGCTACTATGATCACTGGGCAATGCTCATGGAAAACTTCTTGCGTTCCAAGGAGTATTGGGGACTTGTGGAGAATGGAGTTCCTGCAGTGGCTGAAGATGCTGTTCTCACAGATGCACAGAGGAAGCACATTGAAGATCAGCAGTTAAGGGATTTGAAGGCAAAGAACTATCTATTTCAGGCACTAGATCGTTCTATCCTAGAGACAATTCTAAACAAAAAGACTACGAAGGATATTTGGGATTCTATGAAGCAGAAATTTCAGGGCACCACACGAGTGAAGCGTGGAAATTTGCAAGCTTTGAGGAAGGAATTTGAAATTCTTCACATGAAGTCAGGAGAAACTGTGAATGAATATTTCTCTCGCACTCTTGCCATTGCCAACAAAATGAAAGTCAATGGTGAGAATAAAGGAAATACTGCTGTTGTTGAAAAGATTTTACGATCTATGACTTCCAAATTTGATTATGTTGTTTGTTCCATTGAAGAGTCTAAAGATTTAGACACTTTAACCATAGATGAGTTGCAGAGTAGTCTTCTTGTCCATGAACAACGCATGACCTCTCATGTGTTAGAAGAAGAACAGGCTTTGAAAGTTACTCATGGAGATCACTCCGGAAATAAAGGTCGTGGTCATGGAAATTATAGAGGAAGAGGAAGAGGAAGAGGGCGGAACAGAAGATCTTTTGATAAGGCTACTGTGGAGTGCTATAATTGTCACAAGCTAGGACATTTTGCATGGGAATGTC